>NW_028289695.1:0-88221 GCF_059628265.1 Tinamus guttatus | reverse complement strand
CAGGGAATGGGGCTGGATCTGGGGGTCTAGGGAATGGGGCTGGATCCGGTTGCCCAAGGAATGGGGCCGGACCTGGAGCCCAGTTGGGGCTGGGGGCTCCCTATGGGGCTGGGGGCTCCCTATGGGGCAGGGGGCTCCCTATGGGGCAGGGGGCTCCCTATGGGGCTGGGGGCGCCCCCCAAGCCCCCCGCTCACGCCGGGCCCCCCAGGACGCTGCTGGCGCTGGGCTGCCACGTGGGCATGGCCGACGAGAGGCCGAGGAGAACCTCAAGAAGATCAAGCTGCCCAAGACGTGGGTGCCGTGGAGCAGCCATGGGGCAGCGCTATGGGGCAGCGCTATGGGGCAGGGCGGCTCCGTGGGCTGGGGGTCTAGGGAATGGGGCTGGGGTTGGAGATGGGGGTCTAGGGAATGGGGTCCCTTGAGGAACCTCAAGAAGATCAAGGTGCCCAAGACATGGGTGCCGTGGGGCAGCCATGGGGCAGCGCTATGGGGCAGCGCTATGGGGCAGGGCGGCTCCGTGGCCTGGGGGTCTAGGGAATGGGGCTGCGGTTGGAGTTGGGGGTCTAGGGAATGGGGTCCCTTGAGGAACCTCAAGAAGATCAAGCTGCCCAAGACGTGGGTGCCGTGGGGCAGCGCTATGGGGCAGGGCTATGGGGCAGGGCTATGGGGCAGGGCGGCTCCATGGCCTGGGGGTCTAGGGAATGGGGCTGGGGTTGGAGTTGGGGGTCTAGGGAATGGGGTCCCTTGAGGAACCTCAAGAAGATCAAGCTGCCCAAGACATGGGTGCCGTGGGGCAGCCATGGGGCAGCGCTATGGGGCAGCGCTATGGGGCAGCGCTATGGGGCAGGGCAGCTCCGTGGCCTGGGGGTCTAGGGAATGGGGCTGCGGTTGGAGTTGGGGGTCTAGGGAATGGGGTCCCTTGAGGAACCTCAAGAAGATCAAGCTGCCAAGACGTGGGTGCCGTGGGGCAGCCGTGGGGCAGCGCTATGGGGCAGTGCTATGGGGCAGCGCTATGGGGCAGGGCAGCTCCATGGCCTGGGGGGTCTAGGGAATGGGGCTGCGGTTGGAGTTGGGGGTCTAGGGAATGGGGTCCCTTGAGGAACCTCAAGAAGATCCAGTTGGGGGTCCCAAACCTGGGAGGTCCCAGCTGGGGGATGGAGCTCCCCGCTCGGGGCTGGTCCCTGTGTATGGGGGTGTCCCTGTCCCCTTGGGGTGTCCCTTTGGGGTGTCCCCATGTCCTTGGGGGTGTCCCTGTCCCCTCGGGGTGTCCCTGTCCCCTTGGGATGTCCCCATGTCCTTGGGGGTGTCCCTGTCCCCTCGGGCTGTCCCCTTGGGGTGTCCCCATGTCCTCGGGGGTGTCCCTGTCCCCTCGGGGTGTCCCTGTCCCCCCAGGGTGTCCCCTGAGGGTGTCCCTGTCCCCTTGGGATGTCCCCTTGGGGTGTCCCCATGTCCTCGGGGTGTCCCTGTCCCCTCAGGGTGTCCCTGTCCCCTCAGGGTGTCCGTTTGGGGTGTCCCCATGTCCTTGGGGGTGTCTGTGTCCCCTCAAGATGTCCCATCCCCTCAGGGTGTCCCTGTCCCCTCGGGCTGTCCCTTTGGGGTGTCCCCATGTCCTTGGGGGTGTCTGTGTCCCCTCAGGGTGTCCCTGTCCCCTCGGGGTGTCCCCATGTCCTTGGGGGTGTCCCTGTCCCCTCGGGCTGTCCCTTTGGGGTGTCCCCATGTCCTTGGGGTGTCCCCATGTCCTCGGGGGTGTCCCTGTCCCCTCGGGGTGTCCCTGTCCCCTTGGGATGTCCCTAAATCCTCAGGGTGTCCCTGTCCCCTCGGGGTGTCCCCATGTCCTTGGGGTGTCCCCATGTCCTCGGGGGTGTCCCTGTCCCCCCAGGTGTCCCCTCAGGGTGTCCCCATGTCCTTGGGGGTGTCTGTGTCCCCTCAGGGTGTCCCTGTCCCCTCAGGGTGTCCGTTTGGGGTGTCCTCACGCTCTTGGGGTGTCCCTGTCCCCTCGGGGTGTCCCCTCGGGGTGTCCCCATGTCCTTGGGGGTGTCCCTGTCCCCTCGGGTTGTCCCCTCAGGGTGTCCCTGTCCCCTCAGGGTGTCCGTTTGGGGTGTCCCCACGCTCTTGGGGTGTCCCTGTCCCCTCGGGGTGTCCCCTCAGGGTGTCCCTGTCCCCTTGGGGGTGTCCCTGTCCCCTCACGGTGTCCCTGTCCCCCCAGGTGTCCCCTCAGGGTGTCCCTGTCCCCTCAGGGTGTCCCTGTCCCCTTGGGGGTGTCCCTGTCCCCTCAGGGTGTCCCCGTCCCCTCCCCAGGTACGTCATGTCCAACGGCTACAAACCGGCCCCGCTGGACCTGGCCCACGTGAAGCTGACGCCGGCCCAGAACACCCTGGTGGAGCGACTGGCCGAGAACGGGCACAACGTGTGGGCGCGGGACCGCGTGCAGCAGGGCTGGACCTACAGCATCGTCCAGGTGTGTCCCCAACACCGTCACCCCCTGTCACCTCCCCGTGTCACCTCCCCGTGTCCCCAACCCCATCACAACGTGTGGGCGCGGGACCGCGTGCAGCAGGGCTGGACCTACAGCATCGTCCAGGTGTGTCCCCAACACCGTCACCCCGCGTCACCTCCCCGTGTCACCTCCCCGTGTCCCCAACCCCATCACAATGTGTGGGTCTGGGACCGCGTGCAGCAGGGCTGGACCTACAGCATCGTCCAGGTGTGTCCCCAACACCGTCACCCGCGTCACCAACCCACCCGGTGTCACCAACCCACCCGGTGTCCCCAGTGTGTGTCCCCAACCCGCCCCGTGTCCCCAACCCCATCACAACGTGTGGGTCCGGGACCGCGTGCAGCAGGGCTGGACCTACAGCATCGTCCAGGTGTGTCCCCAACACCGTCACCCCCTGTCACCTCCCCGTGTCACCTCCCCGTGTCCCCAACCCGCCCCGTGTCCCCAACCCTGTCACAACGTGTGGGTCCGGGACCGCGTGCAGCAGGGCTGGACCTACAGCATCGTCCAGGTGTGTCCCCAACACCGTCACCGTGTCCCCAACCCACCCGGTGTCACCAACCCACCCGGTGTCCCCAACCTGTGTCCCCAACCCCATCACAACGTGTGGGCGCGGGACCGCGTGCAGCAGGGCTGGACCTACAGCATCGTCCAGGTGTGTCCCCAACACCGTCACCCCCTGTCACCTCCCCGTGTCACCTCCCCGTGTCCCCAACGGGTGTCCCCAACCCGCCCCGTGTCCCCAACCCCATCACAACGTGTGGGCACGGGACCGCGTGCAGCAGGGCTGGACCTACAGCATCGTCCAGGTGTGTCCCCAACACCGTCACCCGTGTCCCCAACCCACCCGGTGTCACCAACCCACCCGGTGTCCCCAACCCGTGTCCCCAACCCGCCCCGTGTCCCCAACCCGGTCACAACGTGTGGGCGCGGGACCGCGTGCAGCAGGGCTGGACCTACAGCATCGTCCAGGTGTGTCCCCAACCGCGTCACCCGCGTCACCACCCCCTGTCACCTCCCCGTGTCCCCAACCCACCCGGTGTCACCACCCCGTGTCCCCAACCCCATCACAACGTGTGGGCGCGGGACCGCGTGCAGCAGGGCTGGACCTACAGCATCGTCCAGGTGTGTCCCCAACACCGTCACCCCGTGTCACCTCCCCGTGTCACCTCCCCGTGTCACCTCCCCGTGTCCCCAACGGGTGTCCCCAACCTGCCCCGTGTCCCCAACCCGGTCACAACGTGTGGGCACGGGACCGCGTGCAGCAGGGCTGGACCTACAGCATCGTCCAGGTGTGTCCCCAACACCGTCACCCGCGTCACCTCCCCGTGTCACCTCCCCGTGTCCCCAACCCCATCACAACGTGTGGGTCCGGGACCGCGTGCAGCAGGGCTGGACCTACAGCATCGTCCAGGTGTGTCCCCAACACCGTCACCCCCTGTCACCTCCCCGTGTCACCTCCCCGTGTCCCCAACCCCATCACAACGTGTGGGCGCGGGACCGCGTGCAGCAGGGCTGGACCTACAGCATCGTCCAGGTGTGTCCCCAACACCGTCACCCCCTGTCACCTCCCCGTGTCACCTCCCTGTGTCACCTCCCCCTGTCACCTCCCCGTGTCCCCAACCCGCCCCGTGTCCCCAACCCCGTCACAACGTGTGGGCGCGGGACCGCGTGCAGCAGGGCTGGACCTACAGCATCGTCCAGGTGTGTCCCCAACACCGTCACCCCCTGTCACCTCCCCGTGTCACCTCCCTGTGTCACCTCCCCCTGTCACCTCCCCGTGTCCCCAACCCGCCCCGTGTCCCCAACCCCGTCACAACGTGTGGGCGCGGGACCGCGTGCAGCAGGGCTGGACCTACAGCATCGTCCAGGTGTGTCCCCAACACCGTCACCCATGTCCCCAACCCACCCGGTGTCACCAACCCACCCGGTGTCCCCAACCCGCCCCGTGTCCCCAACCCCGTCACAACGTGTGGGCGCGGGACCGTGTGCAGCAGGGCTGGACCTACAGCATCGTCCAGGTGTGTCCCCAACACCGTCACCCGTGTCCCCAACCCACCCGGTGTCCCCAATCCGTGTCCCCAACCCGCCCCGTGTCCCCAACCCCGTCACAACGTGTGGGCGCGGGACCGCGTGCAGCAGGGCTGGACCTACAGCATCGTCCAGGTGTGTCCCCAACCGCGTCACCCCCTGTCACCTCCCCGTGTCCCCAATCCATGTCCCCAACCCGCCCCGTGTCCCCAACCCCGTCACAACGTGTGGGCGCGGGACCGCGTGCAGCAGGGCTGGACCTACAGCATCGTCCAGGTGTGTCCCCAACACCGTCACCCCCTGTCACCTCCCCGTGTCCCCAATGGGTGTCCCCAACCCATCCCGTGTCCCCAATCCATGTCCCCAACCCGTGTCCCCAACCCCGTCACAACGTGTGGGCGCGGGACCGCGTGCAGCAGGGCTGGACCTACAGCATCGTCCAGGTGTGTCCCCAAACGGCCACCGTGTCCCCAACCCACCCGGTGTCCCCAACCCACCCGGTGTCCCCAATGGGTGTCCCCAACCCGCCCCGTGTCCCCAACCCTGGTCACAACGTGTGGGTCCAGGACCGCGTGCAGCAGGGCTGGACCTACAGCATCGTCCAGGTGTGTCCCCAAATGGCCACCGTGTCCCCAATGTGGCCACCCATGTCCCCAACCTGCCCCATGTCCCCAACCCCGTCACAACGTGTGGGTCTGGGACCGCGTGCAGCAGGGCTGGACCTACAGCATCGTCCAGGTGTGTCCCCAACACCGTCACCCGCGTCCCCAACCCACCCGGTGTCACCAACCCACCCGGTGTCCCCAACCCGTGTCCCCAACCCGTCCCGTGTCCCCAACCCCGTCACAACGTGTGGGCGCGGGACCGCGTGCAGCAGGGCTGGACCTACAGCATCATCCAGGTGTGTCCCCAAACGGCCACCATGTCCCCAACCCACCCGGTGTCCCCAACCCGTGTCCCCAACCCGTGTCCCCAACCCGCCCCGTGTCCCCAACGGGTGTCCCCAATGTGTGTCCCCAGCCCGCCCCGTGTCCCCAACGCGTGTCCCCAACCAGGTCACCCGTGTCCCCAACCGGGTCACCCATGTCCCCAGTGTGTGTCCCCAACCCACCCCATGTTCCCAACCCGTGTCCCCAACCAGGTCACCCGTGTCCCCAACCGGGTCACCCATGTCCCCAATGTGTGTCCCCAACCCACCCCATGTCCCCAACCCGTATCCCCAACCCAGGTCACCCGCGTCCCCAGTTGGCCACCCCATGTCCCCACCTGGGTCCCCCGTGTCCCCAGCCGGGTCACCCTCGTCCCCAACCCCTCCACCCCACGTCCCCAACGCGTCCCCACCCCGTCCACGTCCCCACGGGCCCCCCAGCCCCACGGCCACCCCCGTGTCCCCCCCCAGGACATCAAGAACAAGCGCAACCCGCGCCTGGTGCCCTACAACCTGCTGGACGAGCGCACCAAGAGGACCAACCGCGCCAGCCTGTGCGAGGCCGTGCGCACCCTCATCGGCTACGGCTACAACATCGAGCCCCCCGACCAGGAGAGCCGTGAGTGCCCCCCGCCGCGGGGGAATTGGGGGGCGCTGCCTTGGGGCGCGGGGGGCTGCTATGGGGTGCAGGGCGCTATGGGGCACGAGGAGGGTGCAGGGGGCGGCTATGGGGTGCCGGGGGCTGCTATGGGGTGCAGGGGGCTGCTATGGGGTGCAGGGCGCTATGGGGCACGAGGAGGGTGCAGGGGGCGGCTATGGGGTGCAGGGGGCTGCCTTGGGGTGCAGGGGGCTGCTATGGGGTGCAGGGGGCTGCTATGGGGCACAAGGAGCTGCTATGGGGCACAGGGAGCTGCATTGGGGCACAGGAGGCTGCAATGGGGCACAAAGGGCTGCAATGGGGCACAGGATGCTGCATTGGGGCACAAGGAGCTGCAATGGGGCACAGGGAGCTGCAATGGGGCACAAAGGGCTGCAATGGGGCACAAGGAGCTGCAATGGGGCACAAGGAGCTGCAATGGGGCACAAGGAGGGTCCAGGGGCTGCAATGGGGCACTGTGCACCCCCTGACCCCCGTGTCCCCCCATAGCGGCGCAGGGGGAGCCCGCGGGGGGCTGCAATGGGGCACAAGGAGGGTCCAGGTGCTGCAATGGGGTGCAGGGCGCTGCAGTGGGGCACAGGAGGCTGCAATGGGGCACAAGGAGCTGCAATGGGGCACAGGGGGTTCCTATGGGGCACAGGGGCTGCAATGGGGTCCAGGGGCTGCAATGGGGCTCTCTGCACCCCCTGACCCCCGTGTCCCCCCATAGCCGCGCAGGGGGAGCCCGCGCAGGGCTGCATTGGGGTGCAGGGGTTCCTATGGGGCACAGGGCGCTGCAATGGGGCACAGGGGTTCCTATGGGGCACAGGGGCTGCAATGGGGCACAGGGGCTGCAATGGGGCACAGCGGGTTCCTATGGGGCACAGGGGTTCCTATGGGGCACAGGGCGCTGCAATGGGGCACAAGGAGCTGCAATGGGGCACAGGGCGCTGCAATGGGGCACAGCGGGTTCCTATGGGGCACAGGGGGTTCCTATGGGGCACTCCGCACCCCCTGACCCCCACATCTCCCCACAGCGGCACAGGGGCAGCCCGCGGGGGGCCGCGCCGCGCGCTCCCGGCTCTTCCGCGCCGAGCGGGGCTACGCGGTGCGCGCGGGGAAGTGGTACTTCGAGTTCGAGGCCGTGAGCACCGGCGAGATGCGCGTGGGCTGGGCCCGGCCCCACGTGCGCCCCGACGCCGAGCTGGGCGCCGACGAGCTGGCCTACGTGTTCAACGGGCACCGCGTGAGCGCGGGGACGGGACGGGGTGCCCCAGTGTCCCCGGTGTCCCTGGTGTCCCCACAGGTCCCCCCATTGCCCCTGGTCCCCCCCCAGATCCCCCCAATGCCCCTGGTCACACTAATGCCCCTGGTCCCCCCCCTAGGTCCCCTCAATGCCCCTGCTTTGTCACTGTGTCCCCCCGCCAAGGCCACCTGGTGCATTGGGGCACCCGGGGCTCTTGGGGACCCTGAAGGTTCCTACGTGTTCAACGGGCACCGCGTGAGCACGGGGACGGGACGGGGTGCCCCAGTGTCCCCGGTGTCCCCACAGGTCACCCCAATGTCCCTAGGTCCCCTCAATGCCCCTGGTCCCCCCACAGGTCACCCCAGTGCCCCTGGTCCTCCTAATGCCCCTGGTCACACCCCCAGGTCCCCCCGATGCTCCAGGTCCTCTCCAGGTCCCCCCATTGCCCCTGGTCCCCTCCCAGGTCCCCTCAATGTCCCTGCGTTGTCCCTGTCCCCTCGCCAAGGCCACCCGGTGCATTGGGGCACCCGGGGCTCTTGGGGGCCCTGAAGGTTCCTACGTGTTCAACGGGCACCGCGTGAGCACGGGGATGGGGACGGGGCAAGCGGGGCCCCCCAGTGGCCCGGTTCACCCCCTAGGTCCCCCCAATGTCCCTGGTACCCCCAGTGCCCCCGGTGTCCCCCCAGGTCCCCTCAATGCCCCTGGTCACCCCCCAGGTCCCCCCATTGCCCCTGGTTCCCCCAGTGTCCCTGGTCACCCCCCAGGTCACCCCAATGTCCCTGGTCCCCCCATTGCCCCTGGTCACCCCACAGGTTGCCCCAATGTCCCTGGTCCCCCCACAGGTCGCCCCATTGCCCCTGGTCCCCCCTAGGTCCCCTCAATGTCCCTGTGTTGTCCCTGTCCCCCCAACAAGGCCACCCGGTGCATTGGGGCACCTGGGGCTCTTGGGGACCCTGGAGGTTCCTACGTGTTCAACGGGCACCGCGTGAGCACGGGGACGGGACGGGGTGTCCCCAGTGTCCCCGGTGTCCCCACAGGTCCCCCCAATGTCCCTAGGTCCCCTCAATGTCCCTGGTCCCCCCTAGGTCCCCTCAATGTCCCTGCGTTGTCCCTGTCCCCCTCGCCAAGGCCACCCGGTGCATTGGGGCACCCGGGGCTCTTGGGGGCCCTGGAGCTTCCTACGTGTTCAACGGGCACCGCGTGAGCACGGGGACGGGACGGGGTGCCCCAGTGTCCCCGGTGTCCCCCCAGGTCCCCCCAATGTCCCTAGGTCCCCTCAATGTCCCTGGGCCCCCCGATGGCCCTGGTGTCGCCCCCCCTAGGTCCCCTCAATGCCCCTGGTCACCCCACAGGTCGCCCTAATGCCCCTGGTCCCCCCCCAGGTCCCCCCAATGGCCCTGGTCACCCCCCAGGTCCCCCCAATGCCCCCGGTCCCTCCCCTAGGTCCCCCCAATGTCCTTGGTCCCCCCCCAGGTCCCCCCATGTCCCTGGTCCCCCCGATGGCCCTGGTGTCCCCCCCCCAGGTCCCTCCCAGTCCCCCCCAGGCCCCGGATCCCCGCGGTGCCCGCAGGCCCCCCAGGTCCCCCATGTCCCCCCAGTTCCCAGGTCCTCCCATGTCCCTCATGTCCCCTTGGTCCCCCCTGAACACCCACGGTGTCCCCAGGTCCCCAATGTCCCCCCGGGTCCCCCCAGGTCCCCCATGTCTCCCCAGATCCCCCATGTCCCCCTGAACCCCGTGGTGCCCCCATGTCCCCATATCCCCATGTCCCCTATGTCCCCCATGTCCCCCTGGTGTCCCCATGTCCCCCATGTCCCCATGTCCCCAATGTCCCCCATGTCCCCCCATGTCCCCCCATGTCCCCCATGTCCCCATGTCCCCCATGTCCCCATGTCCCTCATGTCCCCATGTCCCCATGTCCCCCCATGTCCCCCCATGTCCCCCCATGTCCCCATGTCCCCAATGTCCCCATGTCCCCCCATGTCCCCATGCCCCCCATGTCCCCATGTCCCCCATGTCCCCCATGTCCCCATGTCCCCCCATGTCCCCATGTCTCCCCATGTCCCCCCATGTCCCCATGTCCCCCATGTCCCCCATGTCCCCCATGTCCCCCATGTCCCCATGTCCCCATGTCCCCCCATGTCCCCATGTCCCCATGTCCCCCATGTCCCCCATGTCCCCATGTCCCCCCATGCCCCCCATGTCCCCCCATGTCCCCATGTCCCCTATGTCCCCCATGTCCCCCTGGTGTCCCCATGTCCCCCATGTCCCCATGCCCCCCATGTCCCCATGGGTCCCCATGTCCCCATATCCCCATGTCCCCATGTTCCCCATGTCCCCATGCCCCCCATATCCCCCATTTCCCCAATGTCCCCCATGTCCCCCCATGTCCCCATGTCCCCATGTACCCACATCCCCCCATGTCCCCATGTCCCCCCATATCCCCCATGTCCCCATATCCCCCCATGTCCCCCTGGTGTCCCCATGTCCCCATATCCCCCCATGTCCCCATGTCCCCCATGTCCCCATGTCCCCCCAGGCGCAGCGCTGGCACGTGGGCAGCGAGCCCTTCGGGCGCACGTGGTAGCCGGGGGACGTGGTGGGCTGCCCATGTCCCCATGTTCCCCCATGTCCCCATGTCCCCATGTCCCCCATATCCCCATGTCCCCATGTACCCCCATATCCCCCATGTCCCCATGCCCCCCATGTCCCCCATGTCCCCATATCCCCCCATGTCCCCCTGGTGTCCCCATGTCCCCATATCCTCCCATGTCCCCAATGTCCCCAATGCCCCCCATGTCCCCCATGTCCCCCATGTCCCCATGTCCCCCCAGGCGCAGCGCTGGCACGTGGGCAGCGAGCCCTTCGGGCGCACGTGGCAGCCGGGGGACGTGGTGGGCTGCCCATGTCCCCATGTCCCCCATGTCCCCATGTCCCCCATGTCCCCCATGTCCCCATGTCCCCCCATATCCCCCCATGTCCCCCCATGTCCCCCATGTCCCCATGTCCCCCCAGGCGCAGCGCTGGCACGTGGGCAGCGAGCCCTTCGGGCGCACGTGGCAGCCAGGGGACGTGGTGGGCTGCCCATGTCCCCATGTCCCCATATCCCCCATGTCCCCCTGGTGTCCCCATGTCCCCCCATGTCCCCATGTCCCCAATGTCCCCATGTCCCCCCATGTCCCCATGTCCCCATGTCCCCCTGGCGTCCCCATGTCCGCCATGTCCCCAATGTCCCCATGTCCCCATGTCCCCATGGGTCCCCATGCCCCCCATATCCCCCATGTCCCCCAATGTCCCCCCATGTCCCCATGTCCCCCCAGGCGCAGCGCTGGCACGTGGGCAGCGAGCCCTTCGGGCGCACGTGGCAGCCGGGGGACGTGGTGGGCTGCCCATGTCCCCATGTCCCCCATGTCCCCATGGGTCCCCATATCCCCCATGTCCCCAATGTCCCCATATCCCCCCATGTCCCCCCATGTCCCCCATGTCCCCATGTCCCCCCAGGCGCAGCGCTGGCACGTGGGCAGCGAGCCCTTCGGGCGCACGTGGCAGCCGGGGGACGTGGTGGGCTGCATGATCGACCTGTCCGAGTGCCACATCACCTTCACGCTCAACGGCGAGGTCCTCATCAGCGACGCGGGCTCCGAGGTGGCCTTCAAGGACTTCGAGGTGGCCGAGGGTGAGCGATGACACCAATGGGGACATCGCTGGTGACACCGGTGACATCACCCGGGCGCCGGGGCCCCTCGCTTACCTTGGTCCCCCATGTCCCCCCAGGTCCCCCCTGACCCCCGCGGTGCCCGCGGGTCCCCCATGTCCCCCATGTCCCCTTGGTCCCCCATGTCCCCCCATGCCCCTCATGTCCCCCCATGTCCCCCCTGACCCCCGCGGTGCCCACAGGCCCCCCATGTCCCTCATGTCCCCTTGGTCCCCCATGTCCCCCCATGTCCCTCATGTCCCCCCATGTCCCCCCTGACCCCCGCAGTGCCCGCAGCTCCCCCATGTCCCCCATGTCCCCTTGGTCCCCCATGTCCCCCCATGTCCCCCCATGTCCCCCCTGACCCCCACAGTGCCCGCAGGCCCCCCATGTCCCCCATGTCCCCTTGGTCCCCCATGTCCCCCCATGTCCCCCCATGTCCCCCCTGACCCCCATGGTGCCCGCAGCTCCCCCATGTCCCCCATGTCCCCTTGGTCCCCCATGTCCCCCCATGTCCCCCCATGTCCCCCCTGACCCCCACAGTGCCCGCAGGCCCCCCATGTCCCCCATGTCCCCTTGGTCCCCCATGTCCCCCCAGGTCCCCATGTCCCCCCATGTCCCCCCTGACCCCCACGGTGCCCGCAGGCCCCCCATGTCCCCCCATGCCCCTCATGTCCCCATGTCCCCCCATGTCCCCCCATGTCCCCTTGGTCCCCCATGTCCCCCCATGTCCCCATGTCCCCCTGACCCCCGCGGTGCCCGCAGCTCCCCCATGTCCCCTCATGTCCCCATGTCCCCCATGTCCCCCATGTCCCCATGTCCCCCCTGACCCCCGCGGTGCCCGCAGCTCCCCCATGTCCCCCATGTCCCCTTGGTCCCCCATGTCCCCCCATGCCCCTCATGTCCCCATGTCCCCCCTGACCCCCGCGGTGCCCACAGCTCCCCCATGTCCCCCATGTCCCCTTGGTCCCCCATGTCCCCCATGTCCCCATGTCCCCCCTGACCCCCGCGGTGCCCGCAGCTCCCCCATGTCCCCCATGTCCCCTTGGTCCCCCATGTCCCCCCATGCCCCTCATGTCCCCATGTCCCCCCTGACCCCTGCGGTGCCCGCAGGCCCCCCATGTCCCCCATGTCCCCTTGGTCCCCCATGTCCCCCCATGCCCCTCATGTCCCCACGTCCCCCCTGACCCCCGCGGTGCCCGCAGGCCCCCCATGTCCCCCATGTCCCCTTGGTCCCCCATGTCCCCCATGTCCCCCATGTCCCCCATGTCCCCCCATGCCCCTCATGTCCCCCCATGTCCCCCATGTCCCCTTGGTCCCCCATGTCCCCCATGCCCCTCATGTCCCCCCTGACCCCCGCAGTGCCCGCAGCTCCCCCATGTCCCCTTGGTCCCCCATGCCCCTCATGTCCCCATGCCCCCTGACCCCCACGGTGCCCGCAGGTCCCCCATGTCCCCCATGTCCCCTTGGTCCCCCATGTCCCCCCATGCCCCTCATGTCCCCCCATGTCCCCCATGTCCCCTTGGTCCCCCACGTCCCCCATGTCCCCCCTCACGCGTCACCCCCCGCAGGCTTCGTCCCCGTGTGTAGCCTGGGCCTGGACCAGGTCGGGCGGCTCAACCTGGGCCAGGACGTGAGCAGCCTCCGCTTCTTCACCATCTGCGGCCTCCAGGAGGGCTTCGAGCCCTTCGCCATCAACATGAAGCGCCCCATCACGCTGTGGTTCAGCAAGAGCCTCCCCCAGTTCGCGCCCGTGCCCCCCGACCACCCCCAGCTCGAGGTGACGCCCCCCGGGGTGGCATCGGTGGCCTTGGGGGGACGCGGCGGGTGGCAGGGTCCCCATGGGGGAGGCGATGGGATGGGGTGGTGCCTGGTCCCGTGGGGTCCCCAAGGGTCCCCAGCCTGGGGTGTTGCATGTCCCCATGGGGTCCCCAGGTGTCCCCACTCGTATCCCTATGGGGTCCCCAGGTGTCCCCACGTATGTCCCCATGGGGTCCCCAGGTGTCCCCACACACGTCCCTATGGGGTCCCCAGGTGTCCCTACACATGTCCCCATGGGGTCCCCAGGTGTCCCCACACATGTCCCTATGGTGTCCCCAGTCTGGGGTGCTGCATGTCCCTATGGGGTGCCCAGGCTGGGGTGCCGCCTGGCCCTGTGGGGTCCCCACGTATGTCCCTATGGGGTCCCCAAATGGGGGTGCTGCATGTCCCTATGGGGTCCCCAGGTGTCCCCACACATGTCTCCTTGGGGTCCCCAGGCTGGGGTGTCGCCTGTCCCCATAGGGTCCCCACACATGTCCCTATGGGGTCCCCAGGTGTCCCCACACATGTCCCTATCGGGTCCCCAGGCTGGGGTGCCACCTGGCCCCATGGGGTCCCCACGTATGTCCCTATGGGGTCCCCAAACTGGGGTAATGCATGGCCCTATGGGGTCCCCAGGTGTCCCCACACATGTCCCTATCAGGTCCCCAGGCTGCGGTGTCACCGGGTCCCCACACACATTCCTATGGGGTCCCCAGGTGTCCCTACACATGTCCCCCCTGGGGTGCCCAGGCTGGGGGTGCCCAGACATGTCCCCGTGGGGTCCCCCCACGTATGTCCCTATGGGGTCCCCAGGCTGGGGTGTCACCTGGCCCATGGGGTCCCTGGGTGTCCCCATGGGGTCCCCAAGGGTCCCCAGGCTGGGGTGCCGCCTGGCCCCACACATGTCCCTATGGGGTCCCCAAACTGGGGTGCTGCATGTCCCCATGGGGTCCCCAGGTGTCCCCACACATGTCCCTATGGGGTCCCCAAACTGGGGTGCTGCATGTCCCTATGAGGTCCCCAGGTGTCCCCACACATGTCCCTATCGGGTCCCCAGGCTGGGTGTTGCCTGTCCCCATGGGGTCCCCCACACACGTCCCTATGGGGTCCCCAGGTGTTCCCACACACATCCCTATGGGGTCCCCAGGTGTCCCCACACATGTCCCTAGGGTGTCCCCAGTCTGGGGTGCTGCATGTCCCTATGGGGTGCCCAGGCTGGGGTGCCACCTGGCCCTGTGGGGTCCCCACACATGTCCCTATGGGGTCCCCAAACTGGGCTGCTGCATGGCCCTATGGGGTCCCCAGGTGTCCCCACACATGTCCCTGTCAGGTCCCCAGGCTGGGGTGTCGCCTGTCCCCATAGGGTCCCCACACACGTCCCTATGGGGTCCCCAGGTGTCCCCACACATGTCCCTATGGGGTCCCCAGGTGTCCCTACACATGTCCCCCTGGGGTGCCCAGGCTGGGGTGCCCAGACATGTCCCCGTGGGGTCCCCACGTATGTCCCTATGGGGTCCCCAGGCTGGGGTGTCACCTGGCCCCATGGGGTCCCCTGGGTGTCCCCATGGGGTCCCCAAGGGTCCCCAGGCTATGGTGCCACCTGGCCCCACACATGTCCCTATGGGGTCCCCCAGGTGTCCCCACACATGTCCCTATGGGGTCCCCACACACGTCCCTGTAGTGTCCCCAGGTGTTCCCACTCACAGCCCTATGGGGTCCCCAGGTGTCCCCACACATGTCCCTATCAGGTCCCCAGGCTGGGGTGTCGCCTGGCCCCATGGGGTCCCCACGTATGCCCCTATGGGGTCCCCAAACTGGGGTGATGCATGGCCCTATGAGGTCCCCCAGGTGTCCCCACACACGTCCCCTATGGGGTCCCCAGGTGTCCCCACACATGTCCCTACGGGGTGCCCAATCTGGGGTGCTGCATGTCCCCATGGGGTCCCCAGGTGTCCCTACACACATGTCCCTAGGGTGTCCCCATGGGGTCCCCACACATGTCCCTATGGGGTCCCCAGGCTGGGGTGCTGCCTGGCCCCACACACGTCCCTATGGGGTCCCCAGGTGTCCCCACACATGTCCCTATGGGGTCCCCAGGTGTCCCTACACATGTCCCCCTTGGGTCCCCAGGCTGGGGTGCCCAGACATGTCCCCATGGGGTCCCCACACATGTCCCTATGGTGTCCCCAAACTGGGGTGCTGCTTGTCCCCATGGGGTCCCCAGGTGTCCCTACACATGTCCCTAGGGTGTCCCCAGTCTGGGTGTGCTGCATGTCCCTATGGGGTGCCCAGGCTGGGTGCCACCTGGCCCCATGGGGTCCCCACACACGTCCCCATGGGGTCCCCAGGTGTCCCCACACATGTCCCCCTGGGGTCCCCAGGCTGGGGGTGTTGCATGTCCCCATGGGGTCCCCACACATGTCCCCATGGTGTCCCCAGGCCGTGGTGCCGCCTGTCCCCATGGGGTCCCTGTGGTGTCCCCGCCCTCCGCCCCCCCGCGCTCCGCCCCCCTCCCGTTCGCCACGCCCCGCACGCTCCGCCCCGCCCCCGTTTCCCGCGTCCCGCCGTGACCCCGCCGTTCCCCCGTCCCCCGTTCCCCGTTCCCCCCCGTTCCCCCCCGGTCCCCCCCTCTCCCCCGTTCCCCCCCGTTCCCCCCGTTCTCCCCGTTCCCCCCGTTCTCCCCCGTTCCCCCCCGTTCCCCCCCCCGTTCTCCCCGTTCTCCCCCGTTCCCCCCCCGTTCCCCCCCCGTTCCCCCCCCGTTCTCCCCGTTCCCCCCCGCTCTCCCCGTTCCCCGTTCTCCCCCGTTCCCCCCCCGTTCCCCCCCGTTCTCCCCGTTCCCCCCCGCTCTCCCCGTTCTCCCCCGTTTCCCCCCCTTCCCCCCCTGTTCCCCCCCGTTCCCCCCCGTTCCCCCCTGTTCCCCCCCGTTCCCCCCCGTTCTCCCCCGTTCCCCCCCGTTCCCCCCCGTTCCCCCCCGTTCCCCCCCGTTCTCCCCCGTTCCCCCCCGTTCTCCCCGCTCTCCCCCGTTCCCCCCCGTTCTCCCCGTTCCCCCCGTTCCCCCCCGTTCTCCCCGTTCCCTCCCGTTCCCCCCCGTTCCCCCCCGTTCCCCGTTCCCCGTTCCCCCCCGTTCCCCGTTCTCCCCCGTTCCCCGTTCCCCCCCGTTCTCCCCCGTTCTCCCCCGTTCCCCGTTCCCCCCCGTTCTCCCCCCGTTCTCCCCCCGTTCTCCCCGTTCCCCCCCGCTCTCCCCGTTCCCCCCCGTTCCCCCCCGTTCCCCGTTCTCCCCCGTTCTCCCCGTTCCCCCCCGCTCTCCCCGTTCCCCGTTCTCCCCGTTCCCCCCCGCTCCCCCCCCGTTCCCCCCCGTTCTCCCCGTTCTCCCCCGCTCTCCCCGTTCCCCCCCGTTCCCCGTTCTCCCCGTTCTCCCCGTTCCCCCCCGCTCACCCCCGTTCCCGTCCCCGTTCCCCGTCCCCGCAGGTCACCCGCACCGACGGCACCGTGGACTCCCCCCCGTGCCTCCGCCTGTCCCACCGCGCCCTGGGCTCCCCGGCGGCGCCGCCCGAGCTGCTCTTCCTCCGCCTCAGCCTCCCGGTCCAGTTCCAGGCCCGGTTCCGTTGCGCCCCCGGGACCACCCCCCTGCCCCGCAGCCCCCCGGAGCCCCCGGACGACGCGGCCGCCCTGGAGCCGCTCTCGGACTTCGAGCGGCTCCGCCGCTCCGCGGGGCCCCGGCACGACGAGGGGGACGGCGACAACGACAAGGGGACCCCCGGGGGGGGGGGCCCCGCCGCCGCCCCCGCCGCCGCCCACCGGGAGCCGCCGCCGCGGGCCGAGAACGAGAAGGACGCGGCGACCGAGAAGGGGCGGCCCCGCCGCGGGTGAGCGGGGCGCGGGGGGGCCCGGGGGGGTCCTGGGGGGGACCTGGGGGCTTAGTGCAATGGCGGGGGGGGGGTCCATGGGGGTCCTGGGGGGCTCCATGGGGGACCTGGAGGGCTCCATGGGGGACCTGGGGGCTTAGTGAAATGTGGGGGGGGTGCATGGGGGTCCTGGGGGGCTCCATGGGGGTCCTGGGGGCTTAGTGAAATGTGGGGGGGTCCATGGGGGGACCTGGGGGGCTCCATGGGGGTCCTGGGGGGCTTAGTGCAATGTGGGGGGGTCCATGGGGGTCCTGGAGGGCTTCATGGGGGTCCTGGAGGGCTTAGTGAAATGTGGGGGGGTCCATGGGGGTCCTGGGGGGCTCCATGGGGGTCCTGGGGGCTTAGTGAAATGGGGGGGGGTCCGTGGGGGTCCTGGGGGGACCTGGGGGGCTTAGTGCAATGTGGGGGGGTCCATGGGGGTCCTGGGGGCTCCATGGGGGACCTGGAGGACTTAGTGCAGTGGGGGGGTCCTGGGGGGTTCCATGGCCAGTCCTGGGGGGCTCCATGGGGGTCTTGGAGGACTTAGTGCATTGGGTTGGTCCTGGGGGGCTTGGGGGACTTCATGAGGGTCCTGGAGGGCTTTGTCCCATGCTGGGGTCCGGGGGGCTCCATGGGGGTCCTGGGGGGGTTTGTCCCATGTTGGTGACACAGGGATGCTCCATGCTGGGGTCCTGGGGGGCTCCATGGGGGTCCTGGGGTGCCTGGTCCCATGCTGGGGTCCTGGGGGGCTCCATGGGGGTCCTGGGGTGCCTTGTCCCATGGTGGGTCCTGGGGGGCTCCGTGGCGGGTCCTGGGGGCTTCATGGGGGTCCTGGGGGGTCCATGGTGGCCCCTGGGGCGCCTTGTCCCCCGGCGGGGCCGTGGGGCCGCGTTTCGGGTCCGAGCAGCCGGTTCCGCTCCGCAGGTTCCTGTTCAAGGCCAGGAAGACGCCGTTCGCGCCGCCCCCCGCCGTCCCCACCGTCCCCCGCCTCGAGGAGGACGTGGTCCCCGACGAGCGCGACGACCCCGAGGTCATCATGAACACCACCACGGTGCGTGGACCCCAGCGCGGTACCCCATCCCGGTACCGCCGTCCCGGTACCCCATCCCGGTACCGCCGTCCCGGTACCGCTGTCCCGGCATCCCCATCCTGGTACCCCCATCCCATCCAGGCAGCTTGTGGTCCCCATCCCGGTGTCCCCGTCCCGGTGTCCCCGTCCCGGTACCCCCATCCCATCTGGACACCTTGTGGTGCTCATCCCGGCATCCTGCTCCCATCCCGGCATCCTGCTCCCATCCCGGTGTCCCCATCCTGGTACCCCCCATTCCATCGCAGCATCCTGCTCTCATCCCAGCGTCCCATCCTGGTACCCCCATCCCAGCATCCCAGCATCCTGCTCCCATCCCAGCATCCTGCTCCCATCCTGGCATCCCCATCCGGTACCCCCATCCCACCCCAGCATCCTGCTCCCATCCCGGTGTCCCCATCCCAGTGTCCCCATCCCATCCGGGCACCTTGTGGCGCCCACCCCAGCATCCTGCTCCCATCCAGCATCCTGCTCCCATTCCAGCATCCCCATCCCGGTACCCCCATCCCACCCCACCATCCTGCTCCCATCCTGCTCCCATCCTGGCATCCCCATCCTGGTACCCCCATCCCATCTCACCATCCTGCTCCCATCCCAGCATCCCCATCCCGCTACCCCCATCCCACCTCACCATCCTGCTCCCATCCTGGCATCCCCATCCTGGTACCCCCATCCCATCCCAGCATCCTGCTCCCATCCCGGTGTCCCCATCCCGGTACCCCCATCCCACCCCACCATCCTGCTCCCATCCCGGTGTCCCCATCCTGGCACCCCCATCCTGCCCCAACATCCTGCTCCCATCCCGGTGTCCCCATCCCGGTACCCCCATCCCACCTCACCATCCTGCTCCCATCCCAGCATCCCCATCCCGGTACCCCCATCCCATCCCGGCATCCCCATCCCGCTACCCCCATCCCATCCCAGCGTCCCCATCCTGGCATCCCTATCCCGGCGTCCCCATCCCAGTGTCCCCATCCCAGCATCCTGCTCCTATCCTGGTACCCCCATCCTGGTACCCCCCATCCCATCTGGGCACCCTGTGGTGCTCATCCCAGCATCCTGCTGCCATCCTGGCATCCCCATCCTGGCGTCCCCATCCCATCCCAGTATCCTGCTCCCATCCCGTTGTCCCCATCCCGTTGTCCCCATCCCGTTGTCCCCATCGCGGTACCCCCGGCATCCCAACATCCTGCTCCCATCCCGGCATCCCCATCCCAGCATCCCCATCCCAGCATTCCCGTCCCATCCCAGCAGCCTGCTCCCATTCCGGTGTCTCTATCCCGGCGTCCCCATCCCATTCCAGTATCCTGCTCCCATCCCGGCATCCCCACCCCGGTACCCCCATCCCACCCCACCATCCTGCTCCCATCCCAGCATCCCCATCCCGGTACCCCCATCCCATCCCAGCAGCCTGCTCCCATCCCGAGGTCCCCATCCCGACGTCCCCATCCCAGTATCCTGCTCCCATCCCGGCATCCCCATCCTGGTACCCCCATCCCACCCCACCATCCTGCTCCCATCCCGGCATCCCCATCCCAGCACTCCCGTCCCATCCCAGCAGCCTGCTCCCATTCCGGTGTCTCTATCCCGGCGTCCCCATCCCATTCCAGTATCCTGCTCCCATCCCGGCATCCCCATCCTGGTACCCCCATCCCACCCCACCATCCCGACGTCCCCATCCCGACGTCCCCATCCCAGCATCCTGCTCCCATCCCGGCATCCCCATCCCGGTACCCCCATCCCATTCCAGCATCCTGCTCCCATCCCGACGTCCCCATCCCGACGTCCCCATCCCAGCATCCTGCTCCCATCCCGGCATCCCCATCCCGGTACCCCCATCCCATTCCAGCATCCTGCTCCCATCCCGGCATTCCCATCCTGGCATCCCCATCCCAGCATTCCCACCCCACCATCCCGCTCCCATCCCGTTGTCCCCACCCCTCCCGTCCCCGCGTGGCCGGGGTCCCCGCGGCGTCCCCGGTGCCACCGTCCCCTCTCCGTCCCCAGTACTACTACTCGGTGCGGATCTTCGCGGGGCAGGAGCCCACGAGCGTCTGGGTGGGCTGGGTGACCCCCGACTACCACCAGCACGACGCCGCCTTCGACCTGTCCCGCGTGCGCACCGTCACCGTCACCATGGGCGATGACAAGGGCAACGTGCACGACAGGTGCGCGTGACGTGTCCCTGCACGTCCCCATGGGGTCCCCCGGTGTCCCTGCACGTCCCCATGGGGTCCCCAGGTGTCCCTACACGTTCCCATGAGCTCCGTGGGGTCCCCACACACGTCCCTATGGTGTCCACAACCCATGGAGGCACCTGTCCCCATGGGGTTCCCAGGTGTCCCCACACACGTCCCTATGGTGTCCACAGGTGTCCCTGCACGTCCCCGTGGGGTCCCCAGGTGTCCCCACACGCGTCCCCATGGGGTCCCCAGGTGTCCCCACACATCCCCATGGGGTCCCCAGGTGTCCCTGCACGTCCCTATGGGGTCCCCACACATGTCCCCATGGGGTCCCCAGGTGTCCCCACACACGTCCCCATGGGGTTCCCAGGTGTCCCCACATACGTCCCCATGGGGTCCCCAGGCTGTGGTGCTGCATGTCCCCATGGGGTCCCCACAGACATCCCTATGGTGTCCCCAGGTCCTGGAGGCACCTGTCCCTATGGGGTCCCCAGGTGTCCCTACATGTCCCCATGGGGTCCCCAGGCTGTGGTGCTGCATGTCCTCATGGGGTCCCCACACACATCCATATGGGGTCCCCAGGTGTCCCCACACGTCCCTATGGTGTCTCCACACACATCCCCATGGGGTCCCCAGGTGTCCCCACACATGTCCCTATGGTGTCCCCAGGCCCTGGAGTCACCTGTCCCCATGGGGTCCCCAGGTGTCCCCACACACATCCCCATGGGATGCCCAGGTGTCCCCACACATGTCCCTATGGTGTCCCCAGGGCCTGGAGGCACCTGTCCCCATGAGGTCCCCAGGTGTCCCTACACGTCCCCATGGGGTCCCCAGGCTGGGGTGCTGCATGTCCCCATGGGGTCCCCACACACGTCCCCATGGGGTTCCCAGGTGTCCCCACATACGTCCCCATGGGGTTCCCCAGGCTGTGGTGCTGCATGTCCCCATGGGGTCCCCACAGACATCCCTATGGTGTCCCCAGGTCCTGGAGGCACCTGTCCCTATGGGGTCCCCAGGTGTCCCTACATGTCCCCATGGGGTCCCCAGGCTGTGGTGCTGCACGTCCTCATGGGGTCCCCACACACATCCATATGGGGTCCCCAGGTGTCCCCACACGTCCCTATGGTGTCCCCACACACATCCCCATGGGGTCCCCAGGTGTTCCCACACATGTCCCTATGGGGTCCCCAGGTGTCCCCACACATGTCCCTATGGTGTCCCCAGGCCCTGGAGTCACCTGTCCCCATGGGGTCCCCAGGTGTCCCCACACACATCCCCATGGGATGCCCAGGCGTCCCCACACATGTCCCTATGGGGTCCCCAGGTGTCCCCACACATGTCCCTATGGTGTCCCCAGGCCATGGAGGCACCTGTCCCCATGGGGTCCCCAGGTGTCTAACCACACGTCCCTATGGGGTCCCCAGGTGTCCCCACACACATCCCCATGGGATGCCCAGGTGTCCCCACACATGTCCCTATGGGGTCCCCAGGTGTCCCCACACATGTCCCTATGGTGTCCCCAGGCCATGGAGGCACCTGTCCCCATGGGGTCCCCAGGTGTCCCCACACTTGTCCCCATGGGGTCCCCACACACATCCCCATGGGATGCCCAGGTGTCCCCACACATGTCCCTATGGGGTCCCCAGGTGTCCCCACACGTCCCCATGGTGTCCCCGGTGTCCCCACGGGGCTCCTCGGGCTCCTGTCACCCTCCCTGTCCCCCAGCATCAAGCGCAGCAACTGCTACATGGTGTGGGGCGGCGAGTTCGCCAGCAACACGCAGCAGGCGCGCGTGAGCCACAGCGACCTGGTCATCGGCTGCCTCGTGGACCTGGCCACCGGCCTCATGACCTTCACGGCCAACGGCAACGAGATCAACACCTTCTTCCAGGTGGGCCCTGTGCCCTCCGGGGGGCCCTTGGCCCGGTTCCCCGTTGTCCCCATCCCCCATTGTCCCCATCCCCCATTTTCCTCTGTCCCCTGTTGTCCCCGTCCCTCATTGTCCCCCGTTGTCCCCGTCCCACGTTGTCCTCCCTCCCCTCCAGGGGGTCCTTTGTCCCCATCCCCCATTTTCCCCGTCGCCCGTTGTCCCCGTCCCTCATGGTCCCCCATCCCTCATCGTTCCCCGTTGTCCCCATCCCACGTTGTCCCCCGTCCCCTCCGGGGGGTCCCTTGTCCCCATCCCCTGTTGTCCCTGTCCCCCGTTGTCCCCATTCCCCGTTGTCCCTGTCCCTCTTTGTCCCCCATCCCTCATTGTCCCCCGTCCCCTGTTGTCCCCGTCCCACGTTATCCCCCGTCCCCTCCGGGGGGTCCCTTGTCCCCATCCCCCGTTGTCCCTGTCCCCCGTTGTCCCTGTCCCCCATTGTCCCCATCCCTCTTGTCCCCCATTCCCCATTGTCCCCATTCTCCATTGTCCCCCGTCCCACGTTGTCCCCCGTCCCCTCCGGGGGGGTCCCTTGTCCCCGTCCCCCGTTGTGCCCATCCCTCTTGTCCCCCGTCCCCCATTGTCCCCATTCCCCATTGTCCCTCATCCCCTGTTGTCCCCGTCCCACGTTGTCCCTTGTCCCCATCTCCTGTTGTCCATGTCCCCCGTCGTCCCCATCCCCTGGTGTGCCCTGTCTCCCACTGCCCCCATTCCCCATTGTCCCCACTGTCCCCATTGTCCCCATTGTCCCCATTCTCCATTGTCCCCATTGCCCCCATTGTCCCCATTGTCCCCACGGTGCCACCTCCGTCCCCCCAGGTGGAACCCAACACCAAGCTCTTCCCGGCCGTCTTCGTCCTCCCCACGAGCCAGAACGTGGTGCAGTTCGAGCTGGGCAAGCTCAAGGTGGGCGCGCGGGGCGGCCGCGGTCCCCCCGGACGCCTGGGCCCCTCGGTCTCACCCCGCTCCCTTCTCCCCATAGAACATCATGCCCATCTCGGCCGCGATGTTCCACAGCGAGCGCAGGAACCCGGAGCCGCAGTGTCCCCCGCGGCTCCTCATCCAGCTCCTGACGCCCGTCACCTGGAGCCGGATGCCCAACGAGTTCCTGGCCGTGGACATGGCCCGGGTCAGCGAGCGCCTGGGCTGGGCCGTGGAGTGCGCCGAGCCGCTCGTCATGATGGCCCTGCACATCCCCGAGGAGAACAGGTACCGGGGGCGGCCTTGGTCCTGGCCTTGTTGGGGACATCAGTGTCCTGCCTGCAGCCCTGGGGATGCCACCGTTGGGACTGGGTGTCTTGTGCTGTCCTTGTGGGCCCCGATTGCCCTGCGTGAGCTGGAAGCTCCTCGGCTGTCCTTGTCCCACCTGTGCCCCATTGCACAGTCCCTTGTCCCACCCCGTCCCTTTGTCCCTACCTGTCCCCATTGCACAGCCCCTTGTCCCACCCATCCCCATTGCCCCTTGTCCCACCCCATCCCCATTGCACAGTCCCTTGTCCCACTTTGTCCCCATTGCACCTTGTCCCACCTCGTCCCCATTGCACAGCCCCTTGTCCCACCTGTGCCCCATTGCACAGTCCCTTGTCCCACTTTGTCCCCATTGCACAGCCCCTTGTCCCCCTCTGTCCCTATTGCTCCTTGTCCCCCCTGTCCCCATTGCCCATTGTCCCACCTGTCCCTATTGCACAGCCCCTTGTCCCCCTCTGTCCCTATTGCACAGCCCCTTGTCCCACTTTGTCCCCATTGCACAACCCCTTGTCCCCGTCCCCATTGCACAGCCCCTTGTCCCACCTTGTCCCCATTGCACAGCCCCTTGTCCCCCTCTGTCCCTATTGCACAGCCCCTTGTCCCACTTTGTCCCCATTGCACAACCCCTTGTCCCCGTCCCCATTGCACAGCCCCTTGTCCTACCTGTCCCCATTGCACAGCCCCTTGTCCCACCCGTGCCCACAGCCCCTTGTCCCACCCTGTCCCCTTGTCCCTGTCCCCATTGCACAGCCCCTTGTCCCACCCCATCCCCTTGTCCCACCTTGTCCCCATTGCACAGCCCCTTGTCCCACCCTGTCCCCTTGTCCCTGTCCCCATTGCACAGCCCCTTGTCCCTCCTGTCCCCATTGCCTCTTGTCCCACCTGTCCCCATTGCACAACTCCTTGTCCCCTTGTCCCACCCCATCCCCACTGCACATCCCACCGTCCCCATTGCCCCTTGTCCCACCCCGTCCCCACTGCACAGCCCCTTGTCCCCATCCCCATTGCACAACCCCTTGTCCCACCTTGTCCCCTTGTCCCACCCCATCCCCACTGCACATCCCACCGTCCCCATTGCCCCTTGTCCCACCTGTCCCCATTGCACAGCCCCTTGTCTTACCCTGTCCCCATTGCCCCTTGTCCCACTTGTTCCCATTGCACAGCCCCTTGTCCTGCCCCGTCTCCATTGCCCCTTGTCCCACCTGTCCCCATTGCACAGCCCCTTGTCCCGCTCTGTCCCCATTGCCCCTTGTCCCTGTTCCCATTGCACAGCCCCTTGTCTTACCCTGTCCCCATTGCCCCTTGTCCCACCTCATCCCCATTGCACAGTCCCACCCTGTCCCCCTGTCCCACCCCGTCCCCACTGCACAGCCCCTTGTCCCCATCCCCATTGCACAACCCCTTGTCCCACCTTGTCCCCTTGTCCCACCCCATCCCCACTGCACATTCCACCGTCCCCATTGCCCCTTGTCCCACCTGTCCCCATTGCACAGCCCCTTGTCCCCCCTCTTCCCCTGCGGGGCCCAGGCGTCCTGCCCACTCCCCCCTCCCACAGATGCATCGACATCATGGAGCTGTCGGAGCAGCTGGACCTGCTCCGCTTCCACTCGCACTCGCTCAAGCTCTTGTCCCACCCATCCCCTTGTCCCACCCTGTCCCCATTGCCCCTTGTCCCACCTGTCCCCATTGCACAGCCCCTTGTCCCCCTCTGTCCCCATTGTCCCTTGTCCCACCCTGTCCCCATTGCACAGCCCCTTGTCCCACCCTGTCCCCTTGTCCAACCCTGTCCCCATTCCACAGGCCCTTGTCCCTCCTGTCCCCATTGCCCCTTGTCCCACCCCATCCCCATTGCACAGCCCCTTGTCCCACCTTGTCCCCACTGCAAAGCCCCTTGTCCCACCCTGTCCCCTTGTCCCACCCTGTCCCCATTGCACAGCCCCTTGTCCCTGTTCCCATTGCCCCTTGTCCCACCTGTCCCCATTGCCCCTTGTCCCTGTCCCCATTGCACAGCCCCTTGTCCCACCCCGTCTCCATTGCCCCTTGTCCCACCTCATCCCCATTGCACAGTCCCACCCTGTCCCCTTGTCCCACCGTGTCCCCATTGCACAGCCCCTGTCCCCCCGCGGGGCCCAGGCGTCCTGCCCACACTCCTCTCCCTCAGATGCATCGACATCATGGAGCTGTCGGAGCAGCTGGACCTGCTCCGCTTCCACTCGCACTCGCTCAAGCTCTACTGCGCCGTGTGCGCGCTGGGCAACAACCGCGTGGCGCACGCGCTGTGCAGCCACGTGGACCAGGCGCAGCTCCTGTTCGCCATCGAGAGCGCCGAGCTGCCGGGCCCGCTGCGGGCCGGCTACTACGACCTGCTGCTGGCCATGCACCTGGACGCGGCGCAGCGGGCGCGCGCCTCCATGAGCGCCGAGTTCATCGTGCCCATGACCGAGGCCACCAAGGGCATCACGTTGTTCCCCGCGGGCTCGCGCGCGCCCGGGCCGCCCGGCGTGGGACCTAGTGCGTGTTTGCGCCCGCGGCCGCATTTCGCCGAGCCGTGTTTTGTGACGGTGGGCGCCACGCGCGCCACGCTGAGCCCCGGCGTGCCGCTGGGCGCGCTGGGCGCCCGCGCCATCCGCATGCTGGCCGAGGCGGTGGCCGGGGGCGGCCCGCACGCCCGCGACCCCGTGGGCGGCAGCGTGGAGTTCCAGCTCGTGCCCGTGCTCAAGCTGGTGTCGGCGCTGCTCGCCGTGGGCGCGCTGGGCGGCCGCGACGTGCGCCGCGTCCTGCGCATGATCGAGCCCCGCGGCTTCGCCCCGCGGCCCGCCGCGCCGCGCGACGAGGAGGAGGAGGAGGAGGAGGAGGCGCGGAGGAAGGCCATCGAGGCCGGGGAGATGGAGGCCGAGGAGGAGGAGGAGGAGGAGGAGGAGGAGGCGCTGGAGGAAGGGCTGCTGCAGATGAAGCTGCCCGAGTCGGTCAAGCTGCAGGTGACCGTTTGGGGACCGTCCCCTCTCCTGTGCCCGTGGCCCCAGGCCCATCCGTGTTCACTCGTCCTGTCCCATCCCTGGGGACCCCACGGTCCCCTAGTGCCATCCTGTGTCCCCTCGTGTCCCTGCTCCCATCCCGGGGCACCCCATGGTGCCACCCCATCCCTAGGGCCAGTCCTGGCCCCTGTGCCCGTGTCCCCAGTGCCATCCATGTCCGCTCATCCTGTCCCATCCCTGAGGACCCCAGAGTCCCCTGTGGTCCCCCTGGCCACCCAGTGCCATCCTGTGTCCCCTCGTGTCCCTGCTCCCTTCCTCATCCCCCTGTCCCATCCCGGTGCACCCCATGGTGCCGTCCCATCCCCAGGGCCAATCCCGGCCCCTGTGCCCATGTCCCCAATCCCATCCTTGTCCACTCATCCTGTCCCATCCCTGGGGGTCCCCCTGGCCACCCTGTGCCATCCTGTGTCCCCTCATGTCCCTGCTCCCGTCCTCATCACCCATCCCATCCTGGGACATCCCATGGTGCTGTCCCATCCCCAAGCCAGTCCCGTCCCCTGTGCCCATGTCCCCAGTCCCATCCTTGTCCCCTCGTCCTGTCCCGTCCTTGGGGACCTGACAGTCCCCTGTGGTCCCTTAGTGCCACCCTGTGTCCCCTCATGTCCCTGCTCCCATCCTTGTGTTCCTGCTCCCATCCTGGGGCATCCCATGGTGCCGTCCCATCCCTGGGACCAGTGCCAGCCCCTGTGCCCGTGTCCCCAGTCCCATCCGTGTCCACTCGTCCTGTCCTGTCCTTGGGGACCCCACGGTCCCCTAGTGCCATCCTGTGTCCCCTCACATGCCCTCATGTCCCTGTTCCCACCCTCATCACCCTGTCCCATCCCGGGGCACCCCATGGTGCCGTCCCATCCCCAAGCCAGTCCCGGCCCCTGTGCCCATGTCCCCAGTGCCATCCGTGTCCACTCGTCCTGTCCCATCCCTGGGGACCCCAGGGTCCCCCTGCCCACCCAGTGCCATCCTGTGTCCCTGCTCCCATCCTTATCCCCCTGTCCCATCCTGGGGCACCCCATGGTGCCATCCCATTCCCGGGGCCAATCCCGGCCCCTGTGCCCATGTCCCCAGTCCCATCCGTGTCCACTCATCCTGTCCCATCCCTGGGGACCCCACAGTCCCCTGCGGTCCTCCCGTGGTCCCCCAGTGCCATCCTGTGTCCCTTCACGTCCCCTCGTGTCCCTGCTCCCATCCACATCCACCCATCCCATCCCAGGGCACCCCATGGTGCCGTCCCATCCCTGGGACCAGTGCCAGCCCCTGTGCCCATGTCCCCAATCCCATCTGTGTCCACTCATCCTGTCCCGTCCTTGGGGACCCCACGGTCCCCTAGTGCCATCCTGTGTTCCCTCACATGCCCTCGTGTCCCTGTTCCCACCCTCATCACCCTGTCCCATCCCAGGGCACCCCATGGTGCCGTCCCATCCCTGGGACCAGTGCCAACCCCTGTGCCCATGTCCCCAATCCCATCCGTGTCCACTCATCCTGTCCCATCCCTGGGGACCCCACGGTCCCCCAGTGCCATCCTGTGTCCCCTCGTGTCCCTGCTCCCATCCACATCCACCCGTCCCATCCCAGGGACACCCCATGGCGCCATCCCATCCCGGTGCACCCAGTGGCGCCGTCCCATCCCCGACGTCCCCAACGTGTCCCCGCAGATGTGCAACCTCCTGGAGTTCTTCTGCGACCAGGAGCTGCAGCACCGCGTCGAGGCCATCGTGGCCTTCTCGGAGCGGCACGTGGAGCGGCTGCAGCGCGACCAGCGGCGCCGCTACGGGCAGCTCATGCGGGCGCTCACCATGTCGGCGGCCGAGACGGCGCGGCGCACGCGCGAGTTCCGCTCGCCCCCGCAGGAGCAGGTGACGGTGACGGTGACAAGGGGGGGACACGAGGTGGTGGCCGTGTCCTTGACCCCGCGTGTGTCCCCCTGGTGTCCCCAGATCAACATGTTGCTGCAGTACAAGGCGGGGGCGGACGAGGAGGAGTGTCCCGTGCCCGAGGACATCCGTGACGAGCTGCTGGATTTCCATAATGACCTGCTGGCGCATTGCGGTGAGCACGGGGACACTCTGGGGACACCCTGAGGACACCCTGGGGACACCCTGGGGACACCCTGGGGACACCCTGGGGATGCTCTGGGGACACCCT
This sequence comes from Tinamus guttatus, assembly GCF_059628265.1. NCBI lineage: Eukaryota > Metazoa > Chordata > Aves > Tinamiformes > Tinamidae > Tinamus > Tinamus guttatus. The sequence continues at coordinate 59,886 of NW_028289695.1, read as the reverse complement.
GGGGACACCCCAGGACACCCTGGGGACACTCCGGGACATCCTGGGGACACCCTGGGGATGCTCCAGGGACATGCCAGAGACACCCTGGGGACGCCCTGGGGACACTCCGGGGACACCCTGGGGATGCTCTGGGGACACCCTGGGAACGCCCTGGGGATGCCCTGGGGACACTCCGGGGACACCCTGGGGACACTCCGGGACATCCTGGGGATGCTCTGGGGACACCCTGGGAACGCCCTGGGGATGCTCTGGGGACACGCCAGGGACACCCTGGGGACACACTGGGGACACTCCGGGACATCCTGGGGACACCCTGGGGATGCTCTGGGGACACCCTGGGGACACCCTGGGGATGCCCTGGGGACACACTGGGGACATCCTGAGGATGCTCTGCGGACACCCTGGGGACACCCTGGGGACACCCTGGGGACACACTAGGAACACTTCAGGGACACCCTGGGGACACTCTGGGGATGCTCTGGGGACACCCTGGGGACACCCCGGGGACGCCGCTTGGCACCGCGGCTGCCCCTTTGGGCACTGAGGGCCCTGTATGGGGACACCCTGGGGACACCCTGGGGACACTCCAGTGGGGGGCGCCTGGCACTGTGGCTGTCCCCTTGGGCACTGAGGACCCCGTGTGGGGACGCCCTGGGGTCCCAACAGGGCCAAGGTGGTGGGAAGGCCACCCTGGAGGCTTGGGACCTTCTGGGGATGAGGATCTCCATCCTATGGGGACAAGAGGACTTCTCCATCCTGTGGGGACAAGGGGGTGTCCCCACCCAATGGGGACAAGGGGACTTCTCCATCCTGTGGGGCCAAGGGGGTGTCACCACCCAATGGGGACAAGGGGACTTCTCCATCATAGGAGGCCAAGGGGATGTCCCTACCCAATGGGGACAAGGGAGTGTCTCCATCCTGTGGGGACAAGGGGACTTCTCCATCCCATGGGGCCAAGGGGTGTCTCCACCCAATGGGGACAAGGGGACTTCTCCATCCTGTAGGGCCAAGGAGGTGTCTCCACCCAATGGGGACAAGGGGACCTCTCCATCCGTGGGGCCAAGGGGATGTCCCCACCCAATGGGGACAAGGGGACTTCTCCATCATAGGAGGCCAAGGGGGTGTCTCCATCCTGTGGGGACAAGGGGACTTCTCCATCATATGAGGCCAAGGGGGTGTCACCACCCAATGGGGACAAGGGGACCTCTCCATCCGTGGGGACAAGGCGGTGTCTCCACCCAATGGGGACAAGGGGACCTCTCCATCCTGTAGAGCTAAGGGGGTGTCCCCACCCAATGGGGACAAGGGGACTTCTCCATCATATGGGGACAAGGGGTATCTCCACCCCATGGGGACAAGGGGACCTCTCCGTCCATGGGGACAAGGGCTACCTCATTCCATGGGGACAAGGGCCCTTCTCCATCCATGGGGACAAGGGCCACCTCATTCCATGGGGACTTGTCTCCTGCTGGGCACAGGGCCCCGGTGACCCCTTCCCGCCATTCCGCAGGCATCGAGCTGGCCAGCGAGGAGGAGGAGCAGGAGGAAGACACGTCCCTGCGGCAGCGGCTCCTGGGGCTGGTGCAGAAGGTGGTCGGGCGCCGCAAGAAAGCGGCCGCCGAGGAGGAAGAGGAGAAGGAGGCAGCGCCCGAGGAGCCCCCGGTGCCCAGTGCGTGATGGGGCCCATGGGGACACCGGTGTGTCCCCACGGTGGTGGCTGAGCCCGCGGTGTCCCCAGGCTCGCTGCAGGAGCTCATCTCGCAGACCATGGTGCACTGGGCGCAGGAGGCCTTCATCGAGAGCCCCGAGCTGGTGCGGGCCATGTTCAACCTGCTGCACCGGCAGTACGACGGGCTGGGCGAGCTGGTGCGCGCGCTGCCCAAGGCCTACACCATCAGCGCCGTGTCCGTCGAGGACACCATGAGCCTCCTCGAGTGCCTCGGCCAGATCCGCTCGCTGCTCATCGTGCAGATGGGCCCCGAGGAGGAGAACCTCATGATCCAGAGCATCGGGTGCGCGGGGCCCCCTGTCCCGGGGCAGCCCTGGGCCTCCTGCGTCCTTCCCTGGGCCTCCCGCATCCCTCCAGGGCCTCCTGAATCCCTCCTGGGCCTCCTCCATCCTTCCCTGGGCCTCCTGCATTCCCTATGGGCCTCCTGCGTCCTTCCCTGGGCCTCCTGCGTCCTTCCCTGACCTCCTGCATCCCTCCTGGGCCTCCTGCATCCCCTATGGGCCTCCTGCATCCTTCCCTGGGCCTCCTGCGTCCTTGCCTGGGCCTCCTGCATCCTTCCCTGGACTTCCTGCATCCCTACAGGCCTCCTGCATCCCCTATGGGCCTCCTCCCTCCTTCCCTGGGCCTCCTCCCTCCTTCCCTGGGCCTCCTGCATCCCTACGGGCCTCCTGCATCCTTCCCTGGGCTTCCTGCATCCCTACAGGCCTCCTGCATCCCCTATGGGCCTCCTGCATCCTTCCCTGGGCCTCTTGCATCCCTCCTGGGCCTCCTGCATCCCTCCTGGGCCTCCTGCATCCCTCCTGGGCCTCCTGCATCGCTCCTGGGCATCCTGTGTTCCCCCTGGGCCTCCTGCATCCCTCCCTGGGCCTCCTGCATCCTTCCTGGGCCTCCTGCATCCCCCACGAGCCTCCTGCATCCCTCCTGGGCCTCCCGCATCCCTCCTGGGCCTCCTGCATCCCCTATGGGCCTCCTCCATCCATCCTGGGCATTCTACATCCTTCCTGGGCTTCCTACATCCCTTCTAGTCGTTCTGCATCCTCCCTGAGAATCCTGCACATCCATGGGCCTCCTGCATCCTTCCCTGGGCCTCCTGCATCCCCTATGGGCCTCCTGCGTCCCCTATGGGCCTCCTGCATCCTTCCTGGGCCTCCTGCATCCCTCCTGGTCCTCCTGCAACCCCTATGGGCCTCCTGCATCCCCTATGGGCCTCCTCCATCCTTCTCTGGGCCTCCTCCATCCTTCCCTGGGCCTCCTGCCATCCCTACAGGCCTCCTGCATCCCCTATGGGCCTCCTCCATCCATCCTGGGCATTCTACATCCTTCCTGGGCTTCCTACATCCCTTCTAGTCGTTCTGCATCCTCCCTGAGAATCCTGCACATCCATGGGCCTCCTGCATCCTTCCCTGGGCCTCCTGCATCCTTCCCTGGGCCTCCTGCATCCCCTATGGGCCTCCTGCATCCCCTATGGGCCTCCTGCATCCCCCTTAGGCCTCCTGCATCCCCTATGGGCCTCCTGCATCCTTCCCTGGGCCTCCTCCATCCTTCCCTGGGCCTCCTGCATCCCTTATGGGCCTCCTGCATCCCCCTTAGGCCTCCTGCATCCCCTATGGGCCTCCTGCATCCTTCTCTGGGTCTCCTGCATCCTTCCCTGGGCCTCCTGCATCCCTTATGGGCCTCCTGCATCCCTTATGGGCCTCCTGCATCCCCTATGGGCCTCCTGCATCCCCTATGGGCCTCCTCCATCCATCCTGGGCATTCTGCATCCTTCCTGGGCTTCCTACATCCCTTCTAGTTGTTCTGCATCCTCCCTGAGAATCCTGCACATCCATGGGCCTCCTGCATCCTTTCCTGGGCCTCCTCCCTCCTTCCCTGGGCCTCCTGCATCCTCTACGGGCCTCCTGCATCCTCTACGGGCCTCCTGCATCCCCTATGGGCCTCCTGCATCCTTCCCTGGGCCTCTTGCATCCCTCCTGGGCCTCCTGCATCCCTCCTGGGCCTCCTGCATCCTTCCTGGGCCTCCTGCATCACTCCTGGGCATCCTGTGTTCTCCCTGGGCCTCCTGCATCCCTCCCTGGGCCTCCTGCATCCTTCCCTGGGCCTCCTGCATCCTTCCCTGGGCCTCCTGCATCCCACACAAGCCTCCTGCATCCCGCACGAGCCTCCTGCATCCCTACAGGCCTCCTGCATCCTTCCCGGGTTCCTGCATCCTTCCTGGGCCTCCTGCATCCCCCACGAGCCTCCTGCATCCTTCCTGGGCCTCCTGCATCCCCCACGAGCCTCCTGCATCCTTCCTGGGCCTCCTGCATCCCCTATGGGCCTCCTCCATCCCTCCTGGTCCTCCTGCATCCCTCCTGGTCCTCCTGCATCCCCTATGGGCCTCCTGCATCCCCTATGGGCCTCCTCCATCCATCCTGGGCATTCTACATCCTTCCTGGGCTTCCTACATCCCTTCTAGTCGTTCTGCATCCTCCCTGAGAATCCTGCACATCCATGGGCCTCCTGCATCCTTCCCTGGGCCTCCTGCATCCCTCCTGGGCCTCCTGCATCCTTCCTGGGTCTCCTGCATCCCTCCTGGACCTCCTGCATCCCGCTCAGGCCTCCTGCATCCTTCTCTGGGTCTCCTCCATCCTTCCCTGGGCCTCCTGCATCGCTCCTGGTCCTCCTGCATCCCCCACCGGGCACCCTGCACCCCCCCACACCCCTGGGTGCCCCATATCCCCCCTCAATGTCCTCCCGCCCCCCACATCCCACGTCCCCAAGGTGCCCTCACCCGCCCCCCGCTGTCCCCGCGGCCGTGACCCTCGTGTCCCCTGCAGGAACATCATGAACAACAAGGTCTTCTACCAGCACCCCAACCTCATGCGGGCGCTGGGCATGCACGAGACCGTCATGCAGGTCATGGTCAGCGTGCTGGGCGGCGGCGAGTCCAAGGTGAGCGTCGCATTGTCCCCAAGGCCACCCCCCGGTGTCCCCGGCGCCTCTTAATGTGTCCCCTTGCTGTCCCCAGGGCCGGATGGCGCCGGTGTCCCCGCAGGAGATCCGCTTCCCCAAGATGGTCACCAACTGCTGCCGCTTCCTCTGCTACTTCTGCCGCATCAGCCGCCAGAACCAGCGCTCCATGTTCGACCACCTGGGCTACCTGCTGGAGAACAGCAGCATCGGCCTCGGTGACGCCGCTTGTCCCCAAAGTGTCCCCAATGTGTCCCCGAGCTGTCCCCAGCGTGTCCCCGAGCCCGGTCCCTTCTGCCCATTGGGAGCATCGACCCTCTGTGCTCTGCCACCTTCCCTCTCGTGTCCCCATGGGCTCCCCCTGTCCCCAGCCTGGTGTCCTGCTGTCCCCAGCCTGCCCCCTTAGTGTCCCCTTGTCCCCAGCCTGGCCCCTTGGTGTCCCCCTGTCCCCAGCATGGTGCCCTGAGGACCCTGTGCCCTCTGTCCCCAGCCTGGCCCCTTGGTGTCCCCAGCCTGGTCCCCTAGGGTCCCCTTGTCCCCAGCCTGGTGTCCTGAGGACCCTGTGTCCTGCTGTCTCCAGCCTGTCCCCTTGGTGTCCCCCTGTCCCCAGCCTGGTGCCCTGAGGACCCTGTGCCCCCTGTCCCCAGCCTGGCCCCTTGGTGTCCCCTTGTCCCCACCCTGGTGCCCTGAGGACCCCGTGTCCCCCTGTCCCCAGCCTGGTCCCTTGGTGCCCCAGCGTGGTGCCCTGAGGACCCCATGTCCTGCTGTCCCCATCTTGGCCCCTTGCTGTCCCCTTGTCCCCATGGTCCCTGCAGGCTCCCGTCCCCAGCCCAGCACCGCGGTGTCCCCCTGTCCCCAGCCTGCCCCCTTGGTGTCCCCAGGCTACCCCTTTAAGGTCCCCTTGTCCCAAGCTTGGTGCCCTGAGGACCCCGTGTCCCCCTGTCCCCATCTGGTCCCCTTGGTGTCCCCTTGTCCCCGTGGTCCCCGCAGGCTCCCGTCCCCAGCCCAGCACCGCGGTGTCCCCAAGCGCTGCCCCTTCCCGTGTCCCCCTGACCGGGTCCCCGCAGGCATGAGGGGCTCGACCCCCCTGGACGTGGCGGCCGCCTCCGTCATCGACAACAACGAGCTGGCCCTGGCGCTCAAGGAGCAGGACCTGGAGAAGGTGACAGCGGGGACAGCGGGGACAGCGCGAGGGGACAGTGGGGACGGTGCAAGGGGACAGCGGGGACAGCGTGAGGGGACAGCAGGAACGGCATGAGGGGACAGTGGGGACGGTGCAAGGGGACAGCAAGGACAGCGGGGACAGCATGAGGGGACAGTGGGAACAGCGGGGACAGAGTGAGGGGACAGCAGGGACAGCGGGGAGAGCATGAGGGGACAGCGGGGACAGTGGGGACAGAGCGAGGGGACAGCGGGGACGGCATGAGGGGACAGCGGGGAAGGTGCGAGGGGACAGCGGGGACAGGGGGGACAGTGCGAGGGGACAGCGGGGACAGTGGGGACAGCGGGGACGGCATGAGGGGACAGCGGGGACGGTGCAAGGGGACAGCAAGGACAGCGGGGACAGCATGAGGGGACAGCAGGGACAGGGGGGACAGTGCGAGGGGACAGCGGGGACAGCGCGAGGGGGCAGCGGGGACAGCACGAGGGGACAGTGGGGACAGCGGGGACGGCATGAGGGGACAGCGGGGACAGTGCGAGGGGATAGCGGGGACAGCACGAGGGGACAGCATGAGGGGACAGTGGGGACAGCACGAGGGGACAGCAGGGATAGTGGGGACAGTGAGGACAGAGCGAGGGGACAGTGGGGACGGCTCAAGGGGACAGCAGGGACAGCACGAGGGGACAGCACAAGGGGACAACGGGGACGGGGACGGCGCAAGGGGACAGTGGGGATGGCACGAGGGGACAGTGGGGACAGTAGGGACAGTGCAAGGGGACAGTGGGGACAGAGGGGATAGCGGGGACAGTGCGAGGGGACAGTTGGGACAGTGTGAGGGGACAGCGGGGACAGTGCAAGGGGATAGTGGGGACAGCGGGACAGCAGGGAGAGCACAAGGGGACAGCGGGGACAGTGCGAGGGGACAGCGGGGACAGGGGGGACAGCAGGGAGAGCACGAGGAGATAGCGGGAACAGCAGGGACAGTGGGGATGGCACGAAGGGACAGCGGGGATGGCCCGAGGGGACAGCGGGGATGGCCCGAGGTCCCCGCGCCGGTGCCAGCGCTGTCCCCGTCCCCGCAGGTTGTCACCTACCTGGCGAGCTGCGGGCTGCAGAGCTGCCCCATGCTGCTCTCCAAGGGCTACCCCGACATCGGCTGGAACCCGTGCGGGGGCGAGCGCTACCTCGACTTCCTCCGCTTCGCCGTCTTCGTCAACGGTGGGCGAGGGGCCCTGCACCCGGCCGGGCACCCTTGGGTGTCCTGTGTCCCCATCCTGCCACCCTTGGGGGGGTCCCAGCACCCCCATCCTGGCTCCCTGGGGTCCCTGCACCCATTTGGATCCATCCTGACACCCTTGGGCCCCCTGTGCCCCCCATCCTGGCTCCCTGGGGTCCCAGCACCCACCTGGGCCCATCCTGACACCCTTGGGGGGGGTCCTGGTGCCCCCCAGCCCCATCCTGGGGTCCCTGCACCCGTCCTGGCACCCTTGGGTGTCCTGTGTCCCCATCCTGCCGCCCTGGGGTCCCTGCACCCACCTGGACCCATCCAGACGCATCCTGGCTCCCTTGGGCACCCTGTGCCCCCCATCCTGGCTCCCTGGGGTCCCTGCACCCGTCCGGACACCTTTGGGTGCCCTGTGTCCCCATCCTGGCTCCCTGGGATCCCTGCACCCGTCCTGACACCCTTGGGTGCCCTGTGTCCCCAACCTGCCACCCTGGGGTCCCTGCACCCGTCCTGGCACCCTTGGGTGCCCTGTGTCCCCATCCTGCCACCCTTGGGGGGGTCCCAGCACCCCCATCCTGGCTCCCTGGGGTCCCTGCACCCATTTGGATCCATCCTGACACCCTTGGGCACCCTGTGCCCCCCCATCCTGTCTCCCTGGGGTTCCTGCACCCACCTGGACCCATCCTGACCCATCCTGACACCGTGGGGGGTCCTTGTGCCCCCAGCCCCATCCTGGCTCCCTAGGGCTCCTTGCACCCACCTGTACCCATCCTGCCACCCTTGGGCACCCTGTGCCTCCATCCTGGCTCCCTGGGGTCCCTGCTCCCATCCCGTCACCCTTGGGTCCCCTGTGCCCCCCATCCTTAACCCTGGGGTCCCTGCACCCATCTGGATCCATCCTGACACCCTTGGGCACCCTGTGCCCCCATCCTGGCTCCCTGGGGTCCCTGCACCCACCTAGACCCATCCAGACCCATCCAGACACCCTTGGGTGCCCTGTGTCCCCCAACCTGCCACCCTGGGATACCTGCACCCGTCCTGGCACCCTTGGGTGTCCTGTGTCCCCATCCCTTCACCCTGGGGTCCCTGCACCCGTCCGGACACCCTTGGGTGCCCTGTGTCCCCCATCCTGGCTCCCTGGGGTCCCTGCACCCACCTGGACCCATCCTGACACCCTTGGGTGTCCTGTGTCCCCATCCTGGCTCCCTGGGGTCCCAGCACCCCTATCCTGGGTCCCAGCTCCCATCCTGGCTCCCTGGGGTCCCTGCACCCATTTGGATCCATCCTGACACCCTTGGGCACCCTGTGCCCCCCATTCTGCCACCCTGGGGTCCCTGCACCCATTTGGACCCATCCTGCCACCCTTGGGCCCCCTGTGCCCCCCATCCTGGCTCCCTGGGGTCCCTGCACCCATTTGGATCCATCCCGTCACCCTTGGGCCCCCTGTGCCCCCATCCTGGCTCCCTGGGGTCCCTGCACCCATTTGGATCCATCCCGTCACCCTTGGGCCCCCTGTGCCCCCCATCCTGGCTCCCTGGGGTCCCTGCACCCATTTGGACCCATCCGGACCCATCCTGCCACCCTGGGAGGGTCCCTGTGCCCCCCATCTTGGCTCCCTGGGGTCCCTGCACCCATCCTGCCACCCTTGGGCACCCCGTGCCTCCCATCCTGGCTCCCTGGGGTCCCTGCACCCATTTGGATCCATTCTGACACCCTTGGGCACCCTGTGCCCCCCATCCTGGCTCCCTGGGGTCCCTGCACCCATGTGGACCCATCCGGACCCATCCTGCCACCCTGGGAGGGTCCCTGTGCCCCCCATCTTGGCTCCCTGGGGTCCCTGCACCCCTCCTGTCCCCCCTGGGGCGCTGAGCGGCGGCGCCCGCAGGCGAGAGCGTGGAGGAGAACGCCAACGTGGTGGTGCGGCTGCTCATCCGGCGCCCCGAGTGCTTCGGGCCGGCGCTGCGCGGCGAGGGCGGCAGCGGGCTGCTGGCCGCCATCGAGGACGCCATCAAGATCTCCGAGGACCCGGCGCGCGACGGCCCCACCGTCAAGAAGGACCGGAGGAGGGAGCTGTGAGTGCGCGCGGGGACAAGGACGTTGCATGGGGACAGGACATTGCATGGGGACAGGACATTGCATGGGGATGGGATGTTGCACAGGGACGGGACATTGCACGGGGATGGGACATTGCACGGGGACGGGCCATTGCACGGGGATGGGCCATTGCACGGGGACGGGACCTTGCATGGGGAAAAGGACGTTGCACGGGGACAAGGACGTTGCACGGGGACAAGGACGTTGCATGGGGACGGGACGTTGCATGGGGACGGGACGTTGCACGGGGACAAGGACATTGCACAGGGACGGGACATTTCACGGGGACAAGGGCGTTGCATGGGGACAAGGACATTGCACGGGGATGGGATGTTGCATGGGGACAGGATGTTGCACGGGGATAAGGACTTTGCATGGGGACAAGGACATTGCACAGGGACAGGACTTTGCACGGGGACGGGACATTGCATGGGGACAAGGACATTGCACAGGGACGGGGCGTTGCGCGGGGACAAGGACATTGCACGGAGACGGGATGTTGCATGGGGACGGGACATTGCACGGGGACAAGGACATTGCAGGGGGACGGGACGTTGCACAGGAACAAGGACATTGCATGGGGACAAGGACATTGCACGGGGACGGCACGTTGCACAGGGACGGGATGTTGCACGGGGACAAGAACATTGCACCGGGACAGGACATTGCACAGGGATGGGACATTGCACAAGGATGGGACTTTGCATGGAGACGGGACGTTGCATGGGGACAGGACATTGCACTGGGACAGGACATTGCCTAGGGATGGGACATTGCACGGACACAGGACATTGCATGGGGACGGGGCACTGCACGGGGTTGTGGGAAGCAGGACCTCCGTGCACACCTGCAAGTGCAAATGTCCCCGTCCCCATTGCCATCCGGGCACCGAGCCCGGTGCTGCGGGCTCCCTGTGTCCCCAACCTGGGTGTCCCCATGGCCCGGTGTCCCCAGAGCCGCTGTCCCCGCGCAGGTTTGGCGCCGAGGAGGCGCACGAGGAGAACCGCGTGCACCTGGGCAACGCCATCATGTCCTTCTACGCCGCCCTCATCGACCTGCTGGGCCGCTGCGCCCCGGAGATGCACGTAGGGACACGGACGGGGACATGCACGGGAGGGGACATGCGCAGGGTCCGGATTGGACCCCCACATGTCCCCTCTGTCCCCAGCTCATCCAGGCTGGCAAGGGAGAGGCGCTGCGGATCCGGGCCATCCTGCGCTCCCTGGTGCCCCTCGACGACCTCGTGGGCATCATCAGCCTCCCGCTGCAGATCCCGGCCTTCGGCAAAGGTGGGGACATGGGGACACCCCGGGGGGACGCGGGGACACCCGGCGGGTCCGTGACGCCCCGTGCACGCAGACGGGAACATCGTGGAGCCCCGCATGTCGGCCAGCTTCGTGCCCGACCACAAGGCGCCCATGGTGCTCTTCCTGGACCGCGTCTACGGCATCGAGACGCAGGATTTCCTCCTGCACGTGCTCGAGGTGGGATTCCTGCCCGACATGCGGGCGGCCGCCTCGCTGGACACGGTGAGCCCGCCGGGGTCCCCTTGGCCTTGCGGGACGTTCCCCATGGGATGGGCGTTCCCTATGGGATGGGCGTTCCACACGGGATGGGTATTCCACACGGGATGGGGATGGGTGGTCTTGTTCTCCCATGGGATGGACTTGAGGTCCTTGAGCCTTGATGCTCCTGTGGGGTTGGACACGGGCTCTCCTCGTCCCATGGGATGGACCCAGGGTCCTTGAGTGCTGTCCTCGTCCCATGGGATGGACTGGGGTCCTTGAGCCTCGGTGCTCCTGTGGGGTTGGACACGGGCTGTCCCATGGGATGGACCGAGGTCCTTGAGCGCTGTCCCTGTCCCATGGGATAGACTGGGGTCCTTGTGCCTCAGATGCTCCTGAGGGGTTGGACATGGGTTGTCCCATGGGATGTCCCTTCGTCCTTGAGCCTTGGTGCTCCTGTGGGGTTGGACACGGGCTGTCCCTGTCCCATGGGATGGACTTGGGGTCCTTGAGCGCTGTCCTTGTCCCATGGGATGGACCTGGGGTTCTTGAGCGCTGTCCCCATCCAATGGGATGGACCTGGGGTCCTTGATCCTCGGTGCTCCTGTGGAGTTGGACACCGGCTGTCCCTGTCCCATGGGATGGTCCTGGGGTCCTTGAGCGCTGTCCCTGTCCCATGGGATGTCCCTTCGTCCTTGAGCCTTGGTGCTCCTGTGGGGTTGAACACGGGCTGTCCCTGTCCCATGGGATGTCCCTTCGTCCTTGTGCCTTGGCACTCCTGTGGAGTTGGACACGGGCTGTCCCTGTCCCATTGGATGGACCTGGGGTTCTTGAGCACTGTCCCCATCCCATGGGATGGACCTGGAGTCCTTGTGCCTTGGTGCTCCTGTGGGCTTGGACACGGGCTGTCCCATGGGATGGACTTGGGGTCCTTGATTGCTGTCCCTGTCCCATGGGATGTCTCTTCGTCCTTGAGCCTCGGTGCTCCTGTGGGCTTGGACACGGGCTGTCCCATGGGATGGACCTGGGTCCTTGATCCTCGGTGCTCCTGTGGGGTTGGACACGGGCTGTCCCTGTCCCATGGGATGGACCTGGGGTTCTTGAGCGCTGTCCTTGTCCCATGGGATAGACCCAGGGTCCTTGAGCGCTGTCCCCATCCCATGGGATGGACATGGGGTCCTTGATCCTCGGTGCTCCTGTGGACACGGGCTGTCCCCTCCCCATGGGCGCCACGTCCCTTCGTCCCCATGGCCGGAGGTGGCCCCCGGCGTCCCCCGGTGACGGCGGTCGGTGCCCTCAGGCCGCGTTCAGCACGACGGAGATGGCGCTGGCGCTGAACCGCTACCTGTGCGTGGCGGTGCTGCCGCTCATCACCAAGTGCGCGCCGCTCTTCGCGGGCACCGAGCACCGCGCCATCATGGTGGACTCCATGCTGCACACCATCTACCGCCTGTCGCGCGGCCGCTCGCTCACCAAGGCGCAGCGCGACGTCATCGAGGAGTGTCTCATGGCGCTGTGCCGGTGAGCGGGGATCTGGGGGGACCCCGTGTCCCTGTGCAATGTCCTGTCCCTGTGCAATGTCCTTGTCCATGTGCAATGTCCTATTCCCGTGCAACGTCCCGTCTCCGTGCAACGTCCTGTCCCTGTGCAACGTCCTTGTCCATGTGCAACGTCTTGTCCCCGTGCAATGTCCTTGTCCCCGTGCAATGTCCTTGTCCACGTGCAACGTCCCGTCTCTGTGCAACATCCCGTCACCGTGCAGCATCCTGTCCCTGTGCAACGTCCTTGTCCACGTGCAATGTCCCATTCCCGTGTAACATCCCGTCCCCGTGCAATGTCCTTGTCCACGTGCAATGTCCCATCTCCATGCAATGTCCTTGTCCCTGTGCAACGTCCCGTCCCTGTGCAACGTCCTGTCCCCGTGCAATGTCCTTGTCCACGTGCAATGTCCCATCCCTGTGCAACGTCCCATCTCCGTGCAACGTCCTGTCCCTGTGCAATGTCCTTGTCCATGTGCAACGTCCCATCTCCGTGCAACGTCCCATCTCTGTGCAACGTCCTGTCCCTGTGCAATGTCCCGTCCTCGTGCAAAGTCCCATCCCCGTGCAGCGTCCCGTCCCCATGCAACGTCCCGTCCCCATGCAACATCCTGTCCCCGTGCGATATCCTGACCTGGTGTGATGTCCCGTCCCTGTGTGATGCCCTGTGCCCGTGCAACATCCCGTCCCCATGCAATGTCCTTGTCCCCGTGCAGTGTCCTCGTCCCCGTGCGATATCCTGACCTGGTAAGATGTCCCGTCCCCGTGCAATGTCCTGACCTGGTAAGATGTCCCGTCCCTGTGTGATGCCCTGTCCCCGTGCAACGTCCCATCTCCGTGCAACGTCCCATCTCCGTGCAATGTCCTTGTCCCCATGCAAAGTCCCATCCCCGTGCAAAGTCCCATCCCCGTGCAAAGTCCCATCCCCGTGCAATGTCCCGTCCCCGTGCAATGTCCTTGTCCCCATGCAATGTCCCGTCCCCGTGCAACGTCCCGTCCCCATGTGACGCCGTCCCGCTCACCGTCCCCTCCGTCCCCCAGGTACATCCGCCCCTCCATGCTGCAGCACCTCCTGCGCCGCCTCGTCTTCGACGTGCCCATCCTCAACGAGTTTGCCAAGATGCCCCTCAAGGTGATGGATCCCACGCGTTGGGTGTCCCCGGGGGCGCCGGCCGCCGTCCTCACGTGTCCCCACCGTGTCCCCAGCTGCTGACCAACCACTACGAGCGCTGCTGGAAGTACTACTGCCTGCCCAGCGGCTGGCCCAACTACGGCGTGAGCTCCGAGGAGGAGCTGCACCTCACGCGCAAGCTCTTCTGGGGCATCTTCGAGTCGCTGGCGCACAAGGTCCGCGGGGACGGGGACAGGGACATGGGGATGGGGAGGAGATGGGGACAGGGATGCGGGGGAGATGGAGACGGGGATGTGGAGGAGATGGGAATGGGAGTGATGGGGATGTGGAGGAGATGGAGATGGGGAGATGGAGGTGGGGATGTTGGGGAGATGGAGATGGGGATGTGGGAGAGATGGGAATGGGAGTGATGGGGATGTGGGGGAGATGGAGATGGGGAGATGGAGATGGGGATGTGGGGGAGATGGAGATGGGGATGTGGGGGAGATGGGGATGTGGAGGAGATGGAGATGGGGAGATGGAGATGGGGATGTGGGGGAGATGGAGATGGGGATGTGGGGGAGATGGGAATGGGAGTGATGAGGATGTGGGGGAGATGGAGATTTGGGGGAGATGGGGATGGGGAGATGGAGATGTGGGGGAGATGGAGATAGGAGTAATGGGGATGGGGGGAGATGGGGATGTTGGGGAGATGGGGATGTGGGGGAGATGGGGATGGGGAGGAGATGGAGATGTGGGGTTATGGGGGTATGGGGGAGATGGAGATGGGGGAGATGGAGATGGGGTTAGGGATGTGGGGGAGATGGGGAGATGGAGATGGAGATGTAGGGGAGATGGAGATAGGAGTAATGGGGATGTGGGGAGGTGGTGATGGGGATGTGGGGGAGATGGGAATGGGGGGACATGGGGATGTGGGGGAGATGGGGATGCCAGGATGATGGGGATGGGGATGATGGGGATGGAGATGGGAATGATGGGGATGTGGGGCTGATGGGGAGATGGAGATGGGGATGGAGATGATGGGGATGTGGGGGAGGTGGAGATGTGAGGATGATGGGGATGGGGATGATGGGGAAGGAGATGGGAATGATGGGGATGTGGGGCTGATGGGGAGATGGAGATGGGGATGGAGATGATGGGGATGTGGGGGAGGTGGAGATGTGAGGATGATGGGGATGGGGATGATGGGGAAGGAGATGGGAATGATGGGGATGTGGGGCTGATGGGGAGATGGAGATGGGGATGGGGATGATGGGGATGATGGAGATGTGGGGCTGATGGGGAGATGGGGATGGGGATGACGGGGATGATGGAGATGGGGATGGGGATGATGGGGATGATGGAGATGTGGGGCTGATGGGGATGATGGGGATGGGGATGATGGGGATGGGGATGATGGGGATGATGGGGATGATGGGGATGATGGGGATGATGGAGATGTGGGGCTGATGGGGAGATGGGGATGGGGATGGGGATGACGGGGATGACGGAGATGTGGGACTGATGGGGATGATGGGGATGGGGATGATGGGGATGTGGGGCTGATGTGGAGCTAGAGATGGGGATGGGGATGACGGGGACGGGCGGAGGTGGCCCCGGCGGTGACGCCCGCGGCCCCGCAGAAGTTCGACGCCGAGCTCTACAAGCTGGCCATGCCCTGCCTGTGCGCCATCGCCGGCGCCCTCCCGCCCGACTACGTGGACGCCAGCTACTCCTCCAAGACCGAGAAGAAGGCCTCGGTGGACGCCGAGGGCAACTTCGACCCCAAGCCCGTCGAGACCCTCAAGTGGGTCCCCCAAAACGCCCGTCCTGGGCTCCGGGTCCTCCCGCTGTCCCCCTGAGCGTCCCCGCGTTCCCTCCGCAGCGTCATCATCCCCGAGAAGCTGGACGGCTTCATCAACAAGTACGCGGAGTACACGCACGAGAAGTGGGCGTTCGACAAGGTGGGACCCCTGCCCGCACGTGGGGACACCCCGGGACCTCCCCACAGCGTGCCACCGCTGCATGCGCCCGCATTGCACCCCTGCATTGCACCCCTGCATTGCACCCCTGCATTGCACCCCTCCATGCACCTGCATTGCACCCACATTGCACCACTCCGTGCACCTGCATTGCACCCACAATGCACCCCCTCCATGCACCTGCTTTGCACCCTTCCGTGCACCTGCATTGCACCCCTGCATTGCACCCCTCCATGCACCTGCATTGCACCCCTGCATGCACCTGCATTGCACCCGTGTTGCACCCATGCTGCACTCCTCCATGCACCCGCATTGCACCTCTCCATGCACCTGCATTGCACCCCCTCCATGCACCCGTGTTGCACCCGCAATGCACCCGTGCTGCACTCCTCCATGCACCCGCATTGCACCTCTCCATGCACCTGCATTGCACCGCTCCATGCACCCCTGCATGCACCTGTGTTGCACCCCTCCATGCACCTGCATTGCACCTGCAAGGCACCCGCGTTGCACCCCTCCATGCACCTGCGTTGCACCCCTGCGTTGCACCCCTGCATGTACCTGCGTTGCACTCCTGCATGCACCCACGTTGCACTCCTGCATGCACCCGCGTTGCACCCCTCCATGCACCTGCATTGCACCCCTGCATGCACCTGTGTTGCACCCCTGCATGCACCTGCATTGCACCCGCAATGCACTCATGTTGCACCCCTGCATGCACCTGTGTTGCACCCCTGCATGCACCTGCATTGTAGCCCTCCATGCACCTGCATTGCAGCCCTGCATGCGCCTGCATTGCACCCCTCCATGCACCTGTGTTGCAGCCCTGCATGCACCTGCCTTGCACCCCTCCATGCGCCTGCATTGCACCCCTGCATGCACCTGCATTGCACCCCTCCATACACCCCAGCATGCACCCGCGTTGCACCTCTCCATGCACCTGCATTGCACCCCTCCATTTCACCCCTCCATGCACCTGCATTGCAGCCCTGCATGCACCTGCATTGCACCCCTCCATGCACCTCCGTTGCTCCCCTGCAACCCCCCCGAGCCCCCAACCGCTCCCCATGACCCCCCCGAGTCCCCCTGCACCCCCTGGGTCCCCCCCGCGACGTGTCCCGGATCCGGCAGATCCAAAACAACTGGACCTTCGGGGAGACCGTGGACGAGGAGGCCAAGACGCACCCCATGCTGCGGCCCTACAAGACCTTCTCCGAGAAGGTACCCGGGTGCCGCGTGGGCGCCGGGAGCACCCAAGGGTGCCCCCCAACCCCGTGTCCCCTCCCCAGGACAAGGAGATCTACCGGTGGCCCATCAAGGAGTCGCTCAAGGCCATGCTGGCCTGGGAGTGGATGGTGGAGAAGGCGCGCGAGGGCGACGAGGAGCGGGCCGAGAAGAAGAAGACCCGCAAGATCTCCCAGTCCGCCCAGGTGGGGACAGCTGGGGACAGCGGGTGGCCTTGGGGACAGCGGGTGGCCTTGGGGACAGCAGGTGGCCTTGGGGACAGCGGGTGTCCCATGCGGGTGCCACCGTGTCCCCATCCTCTGCTCCAGGCCACCTACGACCCCAGCCACGGCTACAGCCCCCAGCCCGTGGACCTGTCGGGGGTGACGCTGTCCCGGGAGCTGCAGGTGAGCGCGGAGGGTCCCCCGGTGTCACCGTGGTCACCGCGGGGACCCCCATGTCACCCCATGGTGTCCCCCAGGCCATGGCGGAGCAGCTGGCCGAGAACTACCACAACACGTGGGGACGTAAGAAGAAGCAGGAGCTGGAGGCCAAGGGTGAGCGGCGCCCGGGCCCCCGAGCACCCACCTATGGGTGCTGATACCCTATGGGTGCTGATACCCTGTGGGTGCTGTCCCCTGTGGGTGCTCCTCCCCTATGGGTGCTGTCCCCCATAGGTGCTGCCCCCTCTATGGGTGCTCCTCCCCTATGGGTGCTGCTCCCCTATGGGTGCTGCCCCCCATGGGTGCTGTCCCCTATGGGTGCTGCCCCCTCTATGGGTGCTGCCCCCTATGGATGCTGCCCCCCCATGAGTGCTACTTCTCTATGGGTGCTGCCCCCCATGGGTGCTGCTCCCCTATGGGTGCTGCCCCCCTACGGGTGCTGTCCCCCATGGGTGTTGCCCCCTCTATGGGTGCTCCTCATCCCTTGGGGTCCCTGCACCCACCTAGATGCTGCTCCCCTATGGGTGCTGTCCCCCATAGGTGCTGCTCCCCTATGGGTGCTGCTCCCCTATGGGTGCTGCCCCCTATGGGTGCTGATCCCCTATGGGTGCTGCCCCCTATGGGTGCTCCTCATCCCTTGGGGTGGTCCCTCCGTCCACCCAGGTGCTGCCCCACTATGGGTGCTGCCCCCCCATGGGTGCTGATCCCCCATGGGTGCTGATCCCCTATGGGTGCTGTCCCCTATGGGTGCTGCCCCCTATGGATGCTGTTCCCCTATGGGTGCTGTTCCCCTATGGGTGCTGTCCCCTATGGGTGCCACCCCCCTATGGGTGCCACCCCTCTATGGGTGCTGCCCCTATAGGGCCCCCCACGGCTGCCCCTCCGTCCCCCCCGTCCCCCCCGTCCCGCTCCTTCCCCCCGGATCCCCCGTCCCGCGGGTCCCCTGCCCCACGGGGCACCCTTGGGTGCTGACGCCGGGGCCAGGGGGGGGCTCGCACCCCCTGCTCGTGCCCTACGACACCCTGACGGCCAAGGAGAAGGCGCGCGACCGCGAGAAGGCCCAGGAGCTGCTCAAGTTCCTGCAGCTCAACGGCTACGCGGTCACCCGGTGCGTGCGGGGACAGCGGGGACACGGGGACGGTGGGGACAGTGGGGACAGTGCGGGGACACGGGGACAGCGGGGACATGGAGACAGCAGGGACACGGGGACAGCAGGGACACGGGGACGCGGGGCCGTGCGGACACAGGGCCATGGGGATGTGGGGACACGGGGACCCCGGGACAGCAGGGACAGCAGGGACATGGGGACATGGGGACAGCGGGGATGTGGGGACGCAGGGACATGGGGACACGGGGACAGCGGGGCCGCGGGGACAGTGGGGACGGCGGGGACACGGAGACAGTGGGGACACGGGCACACGGGGACAGCGGGGATGCGGGGACAGCGGGGACAACAGGGACACTGGGAACAGTGGGGACGCGGGGACACGGGGACATGGGGACAATGGGGACACGGGGACATGGGGACACAGGGACGCGGGGACAGTGGGAACAGCAGGGACATGGGGACAGCGGGGACGCAGGGACAGCGGGGACATGGGGACAGCGGGGACACGAGGACAGTGGGGACACGGGTACAGCAGGGGCGCAGGGACACGGGAACAGTGGGGACAGTGGGGATGCGGGGACAGCGGGGACAGCGGGGACAGCAGGGACATGGGGACACAGGGACAGTGAGGACATGGGGACACGGGGACAGCAGGGACACGGGGACATGGGGACATGGGGACAGCGGGGACACGGGGGGCCCTGCCCGGGACGGGGGAGCGCGGGGGCATTGGGGACCCCCGAGCTGGAAGGTCTGGGGCTGAGGGACAGGGAGGGGGAGCAGATTTGGGGACACCGCGCTGTCCCCCCACAGGGGACCCAAGGACATGGAGCAGGGGGTCCTGGGGGTGGTTTGGGGACACCCTTTTGTCCCCCCATGTCCCAGGAGGTTCTGGGGGTGGTTTGGGGACACCGCACTGTCCCCCCACAGGGGACTCAAGGACAAGGAGTGGGGGGTCCTGGGGGCGGTTTGGGGACACCCCAATGTCCCCCCGTGTCCCAGGGGACTCAAGGACATGGAGCAGGGGGCTTTGGGGGCAGTTTGGGGACACCCCACTGTCCCCCCATGTCCCAGGGGGCTATGAGGGGTGGTTTGGGGACACCTCGCTGTCCCCGTGTCCCAGGGGGCTCTGGGGGCACTTTGGGGACACCCCGTTGTCCCCCCGTGTCCCAGGGGGCTCAAGGACATGGAGCTGGGGGTCCTGGGGGGTGGTTTGGGGACACCGCACTGTCCCCGTGTCCCGGGGGCTCTGGGGGCGCTTTGGGGACACCCCGCTGTCCCCCCGTGTCCCAGGGGGCTCAAGGACATGGAGCTGGACACGTCGTCCATCGAGAAGCGCTTCGCCTACGGCTTCCTGCAGCAGCTGCTCAAGTGGATGGACATCTCGCAGGAGTTCATCGCCCACCTGGGTACGGCCCCCGCCGCCCTGGGGACCCCCCAAAACCTTCCTGGAATTCTGGGGACCCCCTGGGACCTTCCTGGACCGCTGGGGACCCCCCAGGACCTTCCTGGGGACCCCCGGGACCTTCCTGGACTCCTGGGGACCCCCTGGGACCTTCCTGGAATTCTGGGACCTTTCTGGAGCCCTCGGGACCCCGGGACCTTCCTGGGGACCCCCCAAGACCTTCCTGGACCCCTGGGAGCCCCTGGGACCTTCCTGGACCACTGGGGACCCCCCGGGACCTTCCTGGGGACCCCCGGGACCCTCCTGGACTCCTGGGGACCCCCTGGGACCTTCCTGGAATTCTGGGACCTTCCTGGAGCCCTCGGGACCCCCGGGACCTTCCTGGGGACCCCCTGGGACCTTCCTGGACCGCTGGGGACCCCCCAGGACCTTCCTGGGGACCCCCGGGACCTTCCTGGAATCCTGGGGACCCCCTGGGACCTTTCTGGAATCCTGGGGACCCACCCGAGACCTTCCTGGAGCCCTGGGGACCCCCGGACCCTCCTGGAATTCTGGGGACACCCCAGGACCTTCCTGGAATTCTGGGGACCCACCCGGGACCCTCCTGGACCCCTGGGGACCCCCGGGACCCTCCTGGAATCCTGGGGACCCTGTGGGACCTTCCTGGAGCCCTGGGGACCCCCTGGGAGCCCCTGGGACCTTCCTGGAATCCTGGGGACCCCCCAGGACCTTCCTGGACCCCTGGGGACCCCCTGGGAGCCCCCCAGCCCTGTGGGACCTTTCTGGGACCCCCTCAGCTTGTGGGGACCCCCGGACCTCCCAAGCCCCCCTGGGACCCCTAGGACCTTCCTGGACCCTTGGGGACCCCCTGGGGACCCCCCGGGACCTTCCTGGAATCCTGGGGACCCCCTGGGACCTTCCTAGAGCCCTGGGGACCCCCTGGGAGCCCCCCAGCCCTGCGGGACCTTCCTGGGATCCCCGGGACCTTCCAAGCCCCCCTGGGACCCTCAGGACCTTCCTGGAATCTTGGGGACCCCCCAGGACCTTCCTGGACCCTTGGGGACCCCCTGGGAGCCCCCCAGCCCTGCAGGACCTTTCCGGGACCCCCCTCAGCTTTTGGGGACCCCCGGACCTCCTGGGACCCCTAGGACCTTCCTGGGAACCCCCTGGGAGCCCCTCAACCCTGTGGGACCTTTCTGGGACCCTCCTCAGCTTGTGGGGACCCCCGGGACCTTCCAAGCCCTCCTGGGACTCCTGGAACCTTCCTGGAATCCTGGGGATCCCCTGGGACCTTCCTGGACCTCTGGGGACCCCCTGGGGACCCCCCGGGACCTTCCTGGAAACCTGGGCACCCCCCGGGACCTTCCTGGAATTCTGGGGACCCCCTGGGACCTTCCTGGAGCCCTGGGGACCCCCCGGGACCTTCCTGGACCCCTGGGAGCCCCCGGGACCTTCCTGAATCCTGGGGACCCCCTGGGAAAATCCTGGACCCCCAGGGACCTTCCTGGGGACCCCCCAGGACCTTCCTGGACCCCTGGGGACCCCCTGGGAGCCCCCCAGCCCTGCGGGACCTTTCCGGGACCCCCCTCAGCTTTTGGGGACCCCCGGACCTCCTGGGACCCCTAGGACCTTCCTGGGGACCCCCTGGGAGCCCCTCAACCCTGTGGGACCTTTCTGGGACCCCCCTCAGCTTTTGGGGACCCCCAGACCTCCTGGGATCCCTAGGACCTTCCTGGAGCCCTGGGGACCCCCTGGGACCTTCCTGGACCCCTGGGGACCCCCTGGGAGCCCCCCAGCCCTGCGGGACCTTCCTGGGACCCCCTCATCTTGTGGGGACCCCCCTGTCCCATGTCCCCTCCGTGCCTCCCCCAGCCCCTCGCGTCCCCGCTGCCACCGCGTCCCCCAGGTGTCCACATTCCCGTCCCCACGTCCCTCTGTCCCCGTGTCCCCCGGTGTCCCCAACCCCTGTCCCCTCCGCAGAGGCCGTGGTGAGCAGCGGCCGCGTGGAGAAGTCCCCCCACGAGCAGGAGATCAAGTTCTTCGCCAAGGTCAGGGCGTCCCCAACGGGGATGGGGACCCCCCAAAGAGGGGACCCCCAAGCAGGGCCACACAGGGAGGGGGACAGACCCTTCACGGGGTGTTTGGGGGCACTTCGGGGGTTGTGTCCCCATTTGCAAGAGTTTGGGGACCCTCTGGGCTGTCTGGGACCCCATATGGGGTCCATAGGGCCTGGGGCCCCCTTTGGGCTGTTTGGGCTGGGGGCTTCTCTAATAGGCAGGTGGTGGGGGGCCCTTTGGGGTATTGGGGTCCCCTTGGGGTATCAGGGTCCCCTTGGGGTATTGGGGTCCCCTTGGGCTCTTTGGAGGGGGTCCCTGAGGGGCTTTTTGGAATCTCCATAGGGCATTTAGGGGTGTCCCCTCGTGCGGGTGTTGGGGTCTTCAGCTCCATTTTGGGGGTGCTGGAGGGGGTCCCTGAGGGGGTTTTTGGAGTCTCCATGGGGCATTTAGGGGTGTCCCCTCGTGCAAACGTTGCGGTCTCCAGCTCCCCTTTTTGGGGTACCCGGAGGGGTCCCTGGGGGGATCTCAGGGGCTTTTTGGAGTCTCCATGGGGCATTTAGGGGTGTCCCCTCATGTGGGTGTTGGGGTCTTCAACTCCCCTTTTTGGGGGTGCTGGAGGGGGTCCCTGAGGGGGTTTTTGGAGTCTCCATAGAGAATTTAGGGGTGTCCCCTTGTGTGAACATTGGGGTCTTCAGCTCCCATTTTGGGGGTGCTGGAGGGGGTCTCAAGGGGTTTTTGGAGTCTCCATGGGGCATTTAGGGGTGTCCCCTCGTGCAAACGTTGGGGTCTCCAGCTCCCCTTTTTGGGGTACCCGGAGGGGTCCCTGGGGGGATCTCAGGGGCTTTTTGGAGTCTCCATGGGGCATTTAGGGGTGTCCCCTCATGTGGGTGTTGGGGTCTTCAACTCCCCATTTTGGGGGTGCTGGAGGGGGTCTCAAGGGGTTTTTGGAGTCTCCATGGGGCATTTAGGGGTGTCCCCTCGTGCAAACGTTGGGGTCTCCAGCTCCCCTTTTTGGGGTACCCGGAGGGGTCCCTGGGGGGATCTCAGGGGCTTTTTGGAGTCTCCATGGGGCATTTAGGGGTGTCCCCTCGTGTGGGTGTTGGGGTCTTCAACTCCCCTTTTTGGGGGTGCTGGAGGGGGGTCCCTGAGGGGGTTTTTGGAGTCTCCATAGAGAATTTAGGGGTGTCCCCTTGCGTGAACGTTGGGGTCTTCAGCTCCCATTTTGGGGGTGCTGGAGGGGGTCCCTGAGGGGGTTTTTGGAGTCTCCATGGGGCATTTAGGGGTGTCCCCTCGTGCAAACGTTGGGGTCTCCAGCTCCCCTTTTTGGGGTACCCGGAGGGGTCCCTGGGGGGATCTCAGGGGCTTTTTGGAGTCTCCATGGGGCATTTAGGGGTGTCCCCTCGTGTGGGTGTTGGGGTCTTCAACTCCCCTTTTTGGGGGTGCTGGAGGGGGTCCCTGAGGGGGTTTTTGGAGTCTCCATGGGGCATTTAGGGGTGTCCCCTCGTGCAGGTGTTGGGGTCTTCAACTCCCGTTTTGGGGGTGCTGGAGGGGGTCCCTGAGGGGGTTTTTGGAGTCTCCATGGGGCATTTAGGGGTGTCCCCTCGTGCGAACGTTGGGGTCTTCAACTCCCCTTTTTGGGGTACCTGGAGGGGGTCCCTGAGGGGTTTTGGAGTCTCCATGGGGCATTTAGGGGTGTCCCCTCGTGCGGGTGTTGGGGTCTTCAACTCCCATTTTGGGGGTGCTGGAGGGGGTCCCTGAGGGGCTTTTTGGAGTCTCCATGGGGCATTTAGGGGTGTCCCCTCGTGTGAACGTTGGGGTCTTCAACTCCCTTTTTGGGGTACCTGGAGGGGGTCCCTGAGGGGGTTTTTGGAGTCTCCATGGGGCATTTAGGGGTGTCCCCTCATGCGGGTGTTGGGGTCTTCAGCTCCCATTTTGGGGGTGGTGGAGGTGGTTCCTGAGGGGTTTTTGGAGTCTCCATGGGGCATTTAGGGGTGTCCCCTCGTGTGAACGTTGGGGTCTTCAACTCCCCTTTTTGGGGTACCCGGAGGGGTCCCTGAGGGGGTTTTTGGAGTCTCCATAGAGAATTTAGGGGTGTCCCCTTGCGTGAACGTTGGGGTCTTCAGCTCCATTTTGGGGGTGCTGGAGGGGGTCCCTGAGGGGGCTTTTGGAGTCTCCATGGGGCATTTAGGGGTGTCCCCTCGTGCGGGTTTTGGGGTCTTCAACTCCCATTTTGGGGGTGCTGGAGGGGGTCCCTGAGGGGCTTTTTGGAGTCTCCATGGGGCATTTAGGGGTGTCCCCTCGTGTGAACGTTGGGGTCTTCAACTCCCTTTTTGGGGTACCTGGAGGGGGTCCCTGAGGGGGTTTTTGGAGTCTCCATGGGGCATTTAGGGGTGTCCCCTCATGCGGGTGTTGGGGTCTTCAGCTCCCATTTTGGGGGTGGTGGAGGTGGTTCCTGAGGGGTTTTTGGAGTCTCCATGGGGCATTTAGGGGTGTCCCCTCGTGTGAACGTTGGGGTCTTCAACTCCCCTTTTTGGGGTACCCGGAGGGGTCCCTGAGGGGGTTTTTGGAGTCTCCATAGAGAATTTAGGGGTGTCCCCTTGCGTGAACGTTGGGGTCTTCAGCTCCATTTTGGGGGTGCTGGAGGGGGTCCCTGAGGGGGCTTTTGGAGTCTCCATGGGGCATTTAGGGGTGTCCCCTCGTGCGAACGTTGGGGTCTTCAACTCCCCTTTTGGGGGTACCTGGAGGGGGTCCCTGAGTGACTTTTTGGAGTCTCCATAGAGCATTTAGGGGTGTCCCCTCGTGCAAACGTTGGGGTCTCCAGCTCCCCTTTTTGGGGTACCCGGAGGGGTCCCTGGGGGGATCTCAGGGGCTTTTTGGAGTCTCCATGGGGCATTTAGGGGTGTCCCCTCGTGTGGGTGTTGGGGTCTTCAACTCCCCTTTTTGGGGGTGCTGGAGGGGGTCTCAAGGGGTTTTTGGAGTCTCCATGGGACATTTAGGGGTGTCCCCTCGTGCAAACGTTGGGGTCTCCAGCTCCCCTTTTTGGGGTACCTGGAGGGGTCCCTGGGGGGATCTCAGGGGCTTTTTGGAGTCTCCATGGGGCATTTAGGGGTGTCCCCTCGTGTGGGTGTTGGGGTCTTCAACTCCCCTTTTGGGGGTACCTGGAGGGGGTCCCTGAGGGGGTTTTTGGAGTCTCCATGGGGCATTTAGGGGTGTCCCCTCGTGCGGGTGTGGGGTCTTCAGCTCCCGTTTTGGGGGTACCTGGAGGGGGTCCCTGACCCCCATGTCCCCCCCCCAGATCCTGCTGCCCCTCATCAACCAGTACTTCCACAACCACTGCCTCTACTTCCTGTCCACCCCGGCCAAGGTGCTGGGCAGCGGCGGCCACGCGTCCAACAAGGAGAAGGAGATGATCACCAGGTGGGGGGCAGCCCCACGGCGCCGCGCGGCCCCGCGCCCGGCCCCACGGCCGCCTCATCTCTGCCTTCCTTCATCTTCCTTCCTTCCTCTTCTTCCCTTCCTCTTCCTCCTCTCCCTCCCCTTCTTCTTCCTCCCTTCCTCTTCCTCCTCTCCTCTTCCTCCTCTCCTCTTCCTCCTCTCCTCTTCCTCCCCTCCTCTTCCTCCCCTTCCTCTTCCTCCCCTTCCTCTTCTTCCCTTCCTCTTCCCCCCGTCCTCTTCCTCCCCTTCCTCTTCCTCCCCTTCCTCTTCTTCCCTTCCTCTTCCTCCCCTTCCTCTTCCTCCTCTCCTCTTCCTCCTCTCCTCTTCCTCCTCTCCTCTTCCTCCTCTCCTCTTCCTCCCCTTCCCCTTCCTCCCCTTCCCCTTCCTCCCCTTCCCCTTTTTCCCCTTCCCCTTTCTCCCCTTCCCCTTCCTCCCCTTCCCCTTCCTCCCCTCCTCTTCCTCCCCTTCCTCCCCCCCTCTTCCTCCTCTTCCTCCCCTTCCCCTTCCTCCCTTCCCCTTCCTCCCCTCCTCTTCCTCCCCTCCTCTTCCCCCCTTCCTCTTCCTCCCCTTCCTCTTCCTCCCTTCCCCTTCCTCCCCTCCCCTTCCTCCCCTCCCCTTCCTCCCTTCCTCCCCTCCTCTTCCCCTCCTCCTCTTCCTCCCTCCTCTTCCTCTCTTCCTCTTCCTCCCCTTCCCCTTTTTCCCTTCCCCTTCCTCCCCTTCCCCTTTTTCCCTTCCCCTTCCTCCCCTGCTCTTCCTCCCCTCCTCTTCCTCCCCAGTCTCTTCTGCAAGCTGGCCGCCCTGGTCCGTCACCGCGTCTCCCTCTTCGGTAAGGGACCGAGGGCCGGAGGGGACATTTGGGACCGAGGCGGGGGACACCCGCGGCCACCCCTCACGCTGTCCCCGTGTCCCCAGGCACCGACGCGCCGGCCGTCGTCAACTGCCTGCACATCCTGGCCCGCTCGCTGGACGCCAGGTGGGACCTGGACGCCCGATGTCACCTCGGTGCCACCAACCCTGTCCCCATGTGGCCCCGGGACCTGGTGCCACCCTGAGACCTGGGGCCACCCCCATGCTGTCCCCTAAGGCCACTTCGGTCCCATTGCCGTCCCTGGAGACCTGGTGCCACCCTGAGACCTGGCGCCACCTTCATGCTGTCCCCTAAGGCCACCTCGGTGCCACTGCTGTCCCTGGAGGCCTGGTGCCACCCTGAGACCTGGTGCCACCCTCGTGCTGTCCCCTAAGGCCACCTTGGTCCCATTGCTGTCCCTGGAGACCTGGTGCCACCTTGAGACCTGGTGCCACCCTCGTGCTGTCCCCCAAGGACACTTTGGTCCCATTGCTGTCCCTGAAGACCTAGTGCCACCCTCATGCTGTCCCCCAGCTGTCCCCCAAGGCTACCTTGGTCCCATTGCTGTCCCTGGAGACCTGGTGCCATCCTGAGACCTGGTGCCACCCTCATGCTGTCCCCTAAGGCCACCTCGGTCCCATTGCCATCCCTGGAGACCTGGTGCCATCCTGAGACCTGGTGCCACCCTCATGCTGTCCCCTAAGGCCACCTCGGTTCCATTGCCATCCCTGGAGACCTGGTGCCACCCTCATCCTGTCCCCTAAGGCCACTTTGGTCCCATTGCCATCCCTGGAGACCTGGTGCCATCCTGAGACCTGGTCCCACCCTCATGCTGTCCCCTAAGGCCACCTCGGTTCCATTGCCATCCCTGGAGACCTGGTGCCACCCTCATCCTGTCCCCTAAGGCCACCTTGGTCCCATTGCTGTCCCTGGAGACCTGGTGCCAACCTGAGACCTGGTGCCACCTTCGTGCTGTCCCCCGGCTGTCCCCTAAGGCCACCTTGGTCCCACTGCTGTCCCTGGAGACCTGGTGCCACCTCTAGACTTGGTGCCACCCTCGTGCTGTCCCCCAAGGACACTTTGGTCCCATTGGTGTCCCTGGAGACCTCGTGCCACTATGAGACCTAGTGCCACCCTCATACTGTCCCCTAAGGCCACCTTGGTCCCACTGCTGTCCCTGCGGTGTCCCAGGCCCTGGTGCCACCCTGAGCCCTGGTGCCACCCTCATGCTGTCCCCTGGCTGTCCCCTAAGGCCACCTTGGTCCCACTGCTCTCCCTGGTGTCCCCTGCGGTGTCCCAGGCCCTGGTGCCACCCCGAAGCCACCTCTATTCCCATGGAGCCCTGGTGCCTCCCAGGCCCTGGTGCCACCCTGAAGCCACTTCCATCCCCATGGAGCCCTGGTGCCACCAAGACGCCCCCCATGCACCCCTACTGTCCCATGGCCATCGCGGTGGCCGCGCTGACCATCCCCATGGCCATCGTGGTGGCCGCGCTGACCGTCCCCATGGCCATCGCGGTGGCTGCAATGACTGTCCCCATGGCCATCGCGGTGGCTGACACGGGGGTCCCGCGCCCCCCAGGACGGTGATGAAGTCGGGCCCCGAGATCGTCAAGGCCGGGCTGCGCTCGTTCTTCGAGAGCGCCTCCGAGGACATCGAGAAGATGGTGGAGAACCTCAAGCTGGGCAAGGTGACGCAGAGCCGCACGCAGGTCAAGGGGGTGGCCCAGAACATCAACTACACCACGGTGGCCCTGCTGCCCGTGCTCACCTCCCTGTTCGAGCACATCGCCCAGCACCACTTCGGGGACGACGTGATCCGTGAGCGCCGCGGGGACGCGGCGGGGACGGGGACGCGGCGGGGACGGGGACGCACTGGGGACGGGGACGCACTGGGGACAGGATAGGGACGCGCCGGGGACGGGGACAGGGGCGGGAACACGCTGGGGATGGGACGGGGACACAGCGGGGACGAGGATGCGCCAGGGACGGGGACAGGGGCGGGGACGGGGACGCGCTGGGGACGGGGACATGCTGAGGACAGGGACGGGGATGCGCCAGGGACAGGGACATGTTGGGGACGGGGACACCGGGACACACTGGGGATGGAGACGCGCTGGGACGGGGACACACCGGGGACAGGGATGGGGACGGGGACACGGCGGGGATGGGGACACACTGGGGACAGGGACGGGGACACAACGGGGACACAGGGGTGACGGGGACGCACTGGGGATGGTGACGCACTGGGGACAGGGATGGGGACGCGCCGGGGACGGGGACAGGGGCGGGAACACGCTGGGGATGGGACGGGGACACAGCGGGGACGAGGACGCGCCAGGGACGGGGACAGGGGCGGGGACGGGGACGCACTGGGGACGGGGACATGCTGGGGACAGGGACGGGGACGCGACGGGGACGGGGGACACACCGGGGACGGGGAT
The DNA here is from genome assembly GCF_059628265.1 of Tinamus guttatus. NCBI lineage: Eukaryota > Metazoa > Chordata > Aves > Tinamiformes > Tinamidae > Tinamus > Tinamus guttatus. The sequence goes on along the minus strand of NW_028289695.1, from coordinate 31,629 downwards.
AGGGACGGAGACGGGGACAGGGGCGGGGACACGCTGCGGATGGGACAGGGACGGGGACGTGCTGGGGACAGGGACGCACTGGGGACAGGGACACACTGGGGACAGGGACGGCGACGGGGACAGGGGCGGGGACACGCTGGGGATGGGACGGGGACACAGGGGGGACGGGGACGTGCTGGGGACAGGGACAGGGACGCGCCGGGGACGGGGGACGGGGTGGGCGAAGACGCGCTGGGGACAGGGACACACCGGGGACAGGGACGGGGACGCGATGGGGACGGGGGAAACACCGGGGACGGGGACACCGGGACACGCCGGGACGGGGATGCACTGGGGACGGGGACACACCAGGGACAGGGACGGGGACGCGACGGGGACGGGGAGGGGGACGCGACGGGGATGGGGACAGGGGCGGGGACACGCTGGGGATGGGATGGGGACGGGGACACCGGGACGCGCTGGGGATGGGGACACGCCGGGGACGGGGATGCACTGGGACGGGGACAGGGACGGGGACGCGCCAGGGACAGGGACACACCGGGGACAGGGACGGTGACGGGGACAGGGGCGGGGACACGCTGGGGATGGGACGGGGACACAGAGGGGAACGGGGACGTGCTGGGAACGGGGACAGGGACGCGCCAGGGACGGGGGGACGGGGACGCAGTGGGGACAGGGACGCGCCGGGGACGGGGACACAGTGGGGACAGGGACGCGCTGGGGACAGGGACAGGGACGCGCCGGGGATGGGGATGTGCCGGGGACGGGGACAGGGATGCACTGGGGACAGGAACACACCAGGGACGGGGACACGGAGGGGAAGGGGACATGCTGGGGACGAGGACAGCCAGTGGGAAAGGGGACAGGTTGGGGACAGGGGGCGCAACGAGGGTGGGAGGGACTCTGCGGGGACAAGGGGACGTTTTGGGGACATCGAGCAGGGGGACGGATGACCGTGGGGATCATGAGGTGCCCCAGGGGCAATGTGGGGACAGGGAGGGCCAGCTGGGTTGGGGACACGGGGACAGCGCAGCCCTGAGCGTCCCCTGTCCCCACAGTCGACGACGTCCAGGTCTCCTGCTACCGCATCATGTGCAGCATCTACTCGCTGGGCACCACCAGGAACCCCTACGTGGAGAGGTGCGGTGGGGTCCCCGTGGGGCGGGCGGCCCCGGGACACCCGTGGGGTGGCCCTGACCCCCGGTGTCCCCGCAGGCAGCGGCCGGCGCTGGGCGAGTGCCTGGCCCGCCTGGCCGCCGCGATGCCCGTGGCCTTCCTGGAGCCGCAGCTCAACGAGTTCAACCCCTGCTCCGTCTACAGCACCAAGTCGCCCCGCGAGCGCGCCAGTGAGTCGGGGGGGCACCCGGCAGGGCGCCCCGGTTTGCCCGAGCCTCGGGCACCTCTGTGTCCCGGTGCCCCCGCAATGTCCCCAGTTCCTTGGGCACCTCCGTGTCCTGGTGCCCCCAGCTCTGGGCCATATCCGTGTCCCCGATGCCCCGCAATGTCCCCAGGTCCTTAGCCCAGTTCCTTGGGCACCTCCGTGTCCCTGATGCCCCTCAACTTCCCCAGTTCCTTAGCCCAGTTCCTTGGGCACCTCCATGTCCCGGTGCCTCCCAGCTCTGGGGCAACTCTATGTCCCCGATGCCCCTCAACTCCCCCCAGTTCCTTGGGCACCTCCGTGTCCTGGTGCCCCCAGCTTTGGGCCATATCCGTGTCCCCGATGCCCCTCAATGTCCCCAGTTCCTTAGCCCAGTTCCTTGGCCACCTCCGTGTCCCCGGTGCCCCTCAAGGTCCCCAGTTCCTTAGCCCAGTTCCTTGGGCACCTCCGTGCCCCCCAGTGCCCCTCAACTTCCCCAGTTCCTTGGGCATCTCCGTGTCCTGGTGCCCCTCAATGTCCCCAGTTCCTTAGCCCAGTTCCTTGGGCACCTCCGTGTCCCGGATGCCCCTCAACGTCCCCAGTTCCTTGGCCACCTCCATGTCCCCAATGCCCCTCAACTTCCCCAGTTCCTTAGCCCAGTTCCTTGGGCACCTCCATGTCCTGATGCCCCCAGCTCTGGGGCACCTCCGTGTCCCTGATGCCCCTCAATGTCCCCAGGTCCTTAGCCCAGTTCCTTGGGCACCTCCGTGTCCCCGATGCCCCTCAAGGTCCCCAGGTCCTTAGCCCAGTTCCTTGGGCACCTCCGTGTCCCCGATGCCCCTCAACGTCCCCAGTTCCTTGGGCACCTCCATGTCCCCAATGCCCCTCAACTTCCCCAGTTCCTTAGCCCAGTTCCTTGGGCACCTCTGTGTCCTGGTGCCCCCCAGCTCTGGGGCATCTCCGTGTCCCCGATGCCCCTCAATGTCCCCAGTTCCTTGGGCACCTCCGTGTCCCTGATGCCCACCAGTTCCTTGGGCACCTCCGTGTCCCCAATGCCCCTCAATGTCCCCAGTTCCTTAGCGTTCCCAGTGCCCCCAGCTCTGGGCCACCTCCGCATCCTCGATACCGTCCCCTTACGCCCACGTCCCGCATGCCCCCCGCTTGCCCCGGCTTTGGGGTCCCCGGCACCCCCCTTTGCGGTGTCCCCACGGCGCTAGCCCCGTGTCCCCGCAGTCCTGGGGCTGCCCAGCCGGGTGGAGGAGATGTGCCCGGACATCCCGGACCTGGAGCGCCTCATGCGGGACATCGGGGGCCTGGCGGAGTCGGGCGCCCGCTACACCGAGATGCCCCACGTCATCGAGGTGACGCTGCCCATGCTCTGCAACTACCTGCCGCGCTGGTGGGAGCGCGGCCCCGACACGCTGCCCCAGGGCCCTGGGCCACGGCGGTCACCGCGCAGCACCTCAACGCCCTCCTGGGCAACATCCTGCGCATCGTGGTCAACAACCTGGGCATCGACGAGGCCTCCTGGATGAAGCGCCTGGCAGGTGGGCACGGGTTAGGGGGGGACCTTGGTGGGTGCTGGTGACGGTGTTGGCATCCTGGTGATGGTACTTGGATCCCGACGTGGTACCCGGCATGGTGTCAGGGTCCCTCATTGGGTGTTGGCATCCAGTGCCGGTGCCCAGATCCCTATGTGGTACCCGGCACGGTGTTGGGGTTCCTTGTTGGATGCTGGCATCCCGGTGATGGTACCTGGATCCCTATGTGATACCCGGCATGGTCCCTTGTTGGGTGTTGGCATCCCGGTGATGGTACCCGGATCCCTACGTGGTACCTGGCATGGTCCCTCGTTGGGTGTTGGCATCCCGGTGATGGTACCTGGATTCCGATGTGGTACCCGGCATGGTCCCTCATTGGGTGTTGGCATCCTGGTGATGGTACCTGGATCCCTATGTGGTACCCGGCACAGTGTCGTGGTCCCTTGTTGGGTGTTGGCATCCCGATGATGGTACCTGGATCCCTATGTGGTACCCGGCACGGTCCCTCGTTGGGTGTTGGCATCCCGGTGATGGTACCTGGATCCCTATGTGGTACCCGGCACGGTGTCATGGTCCCTCATTGGTGTTGGCATCCCGGTGATGGTACCTGGATCCCTATGTGATACCCGGCATGGTCCCTTGTTGGGTGTTGGCATCCTGGTGATGGTACCTGGATCCCTACGTGGTACCTGGCATGGTCCCTCGTTGGTGTTGGCATCCTGGTGATGGTACCTGGATCCCGACGTGGTACCCGGCATGGTCCCTTGTTGGGTGTTGGCATCCTGGTGATGGTACCTAGATCCCAACGTGGTACCCGGCATGGTGTCAAGGTCCCTCATTGGGTGTTGGCATCCCGGTGCCGGTGCCCAGATCCCTATGTGGTACCTGGCACGGTCTTGGGGTTCCTTGTTGGTGTTGGCATCCCGATGATGGTACCTGGATCCCTATGTGGTACCCGGCACAGTGTCATGGTCCCTTGTTGGGTGTTGGCATCCCGCTGATGGTACCTGGATCCCTATGTGGTACCCAGCATGGTCCCTTGTTGGGTGTTGGCATCCTGGTGATGGTACCTGGATCCCTATGTGGTACCCGGCACGGTGTCATGGTCCCTCATTGGGTGTCCACATCCCGGTACCCGGATCCCTACGTGGATCCCTGGTGTTGGGGTCCCTTGGAGGACCCCAGGGCCCTCTTAGGGCCCAGCGCCGGTGCCAGCGTCCCCGCGGCGGCCCTTGGGGACAACGGCGGCGCCTGTCCCCGCAGTGTTCGCCCAGCCCATCGTGAGCAAGGCGAAGCCGGAGCTGCTCCGCTCCCACTTCATCCCCACCATGGAGAAGCTGAAGAAGCGGGCGGGAAAGGTGGTGTCCGAGGAGGAGCAGCTCCGCATGGAGGCCAAGGCGGAGGCCGAGGACTCGGAGCTGCTCATCCGCGACGAGTTCTCCGTGCTCTGCCGCGACCTCTACGCGCTCTACCCGCTGCTCATCCGCTACGTGGACAACAGCCGGTGAGGGACCGCGTTGGGGACACCGCATCTGCCAGGGCTTGGGGACACCACATCTGCCGGGGCTTGGGGACACCGCATCTACTGGGGCTTGGGGACACCACATCTGCCAGGGCTTGGGGACACCACATCTGCTAGGGCTTGGGGACACCACATCTACCGGGGCTTGGGGACACCTCATCTACTGGGGCTTGGGGACACCACATCTGCCAGGGCTTGGGGACACCACATCTGCCAAGGCTTGGGGACACCGCATCTGCCAGGGCTTGGGGACACCACATCTGCCGGGGCTTGGGGACATCACATCTACCAGGGCTTGGGGACACCACATCTGCCAGGGCTCGGGGACACCACATCTGCCAAGGCTTGGGGACACCGCATCTGCCAGGGCTTGGGGACACCACATCTGCCAGGGCTTGGGGACACCTCATCTACTGGGGCTTGGGGATACCGCATCTGCCGGGGCTTGGGGACACCGCATCTACCGGGGCTTGGGGACACCTCATCTCCCAGGGCTTGGGGACACCACATCTACCGGGGCTTGGGGACACCGCATCTACCGGGGCTTGGGGACACCTCATCTCCCAGGGCTTGGGACATCACATCTACCGGGGCTTGGGGACACCTCATCTACCGGGGCTTGGGGACACCGCGTCTGCCAGGGCTTGGGGACACCACATCTGCCGGGGCTTGGGGACACCACATCTACCGGGGCTTGGGGACACGGATCCCAGCTCCATCCCTGGTGCCACCAAAGAGAGCAGGGGCGCGGGGAGAGCCGGGTGGCCCTTCGCGGTGGCCCCGTGGGGACGGGGGTGCTTCGAGGACCCGCTCACGGTGGCCCTGTGACGCTGGCAGGGCCAAGTGGCTGACGGAGCCCAACGCTGACGCGGAGGAGCTTTTCCGCATGGTCGGGGAGGTCTTCATCTACTGGTCCAAGTCCCACGTGAGTGGGGAGACCGGGAGCCCCGTGGGGGTGCCCGGAGGGGCACCGGGACACGGAGGGGACGGGGGACGTCACCGTGTCCCCTCCCCTGCAGAACTTCAAGCGCGAGGAGCAGAACTTCGTGGTGCAGAACGAGATCAACAACATGTCCTTCCTGACGGCCGACAGCAAGAGCAAGATGGCCAAGGTGGGGCCATCCTGGTGTCCCCCAAGCTCCTGGTGTCCCCCAACCATCTGGTGCCCCCCAAGCTCCTGGTGCCCCTCAACCTTCTGGTGTCCCCCAACCTTCTAGCGTCCCCCAATCTCCTGGTGCCCCCCCAACCTTCTGGTGTCTCCCAAGCTCCTGGTACCCCCCAATCTCCTGGTGTCCCCCAAGCTCCTGGTGTCCCCCAACCTCCTAGTGCCCCTCAACCTCCTGGTGCCCCCTGCCCCCCCCCAACCAACTGCCCCCCATCCCCCCCAACCTCCTGGTGCCCCCCAAACTCCTGGTGCCCCTCAACCTTCTGGTGTCCCCCAACCTTCTAGCGTCCCCCAACCTCCTGGTGTCCCCCCAAGCTCCTGGTGCCCCCCAACCTCCTCGTGCCCCCCAACCTCCTGGTGCCCCCCAAGCTCCTGGTGCCCCCCAACCTTCTGGTGCCCCCCAACCTCCTAGTGCCCCTCAACCTCCTGGTGCCCCCCAACCTTCTCGTGTCCCTTGCCCTCCTCCCACCCACTGCCCCCCATCTCCCCCAAGCTCCTGGTGCCCCTCAACCTCCTCGTGCCCCCCAACCTTCTGGTGTCCCCTACCCTCCTCCCACCCACTGCCCCCCATCTCCCCCAACCTCCTGATGCTCCCCCAACTCCTGGTGTCCCCCAACCTCCTGGTGCCCCCCAAGCTCCTGGTGCCCCCTGCCCTCCTCTCACTCACTGCCCCCCATCTCCCCCCAACCTCCTGGTGTCCCCCAACCTCCTGGTGCCCCCCAAGCTCCTGGTGTTCCCCCAACCTTCTAGTGTCCCCCAACCTTCTGGTGCCGCTCAACCTCCTGGTGTCCCCCAACCTTCTAGTGTCCCCCAACCTCCTGGTGCTCCCCCAACTCCTGGTGCCCCCCGTGCTCCCCCCCATCCTGTGCACCCCCCGTGTCTCTGCCACCCTGTCCCCCCGTACGTGTCCCCTCCCCACCACGCGTCCCCAGGACCTAACCGTGTCTCTTCTCTCCTGTCCTCCTGCGGGTGCCGGTGCTCAGTCCGGAGACGGCCAGGTTAGCGCTGCGCGCGGGGACCCCCCCGGGACCCCCAGTGTCCCCAGGGCCACCTCTGGGTGCCACCAGGCCCCAACGGTCTCTATCCCTATGGCCTGAGCGCCCTGACATGTCCCTTGTCCCCATGGCATGGCACTCTTGCTTCTGCTGTCCCCATTGGTGTATGGCCGATGTCCCTGATGTCCCCACGGCCCTGACACTGCTGTGCCCTTCGCAGGGGGGCGGCTCGGAGCAGGAGAGGACTAAGAAGAAGCGCCGGGGCGACCGCTACTCCATCCACACGTCCCTCATCGTGGCCACCCTCAAGAAGATGCTGCCCATCGGCCTCAACATGTGCTCGCCCACCGACCAGGAGCTCATCAGCCTGGCCAAGACCCGCTATGCGCTGGTGGGTGACAGGGGACATCGTGGATGGGGGGTCGTGATGAGGACGGGGGCACCGGGGCGGTGGTTTGAGGTGTGGAGGTGCTGGGGTGGTGGGGACATCAAGGATGGTGGTTTGGGGTGATGGGGACACCAGGGATGATGGTTTTGGGTGATGGGGACATCAAGGATGATGGTTTGAGGTGATGGGGACACCAAGGATGATGGTTTGGGGTCTGGGGTGATGGAGACACCAGGGATGATTTGGGGTTTGGGGTCTGAGAGGTCTGGGGTGATGGGGACACCAGGGATGATGGTTTGGGGTGATGGGGACACCAAGGATGATGGTTTGGGGTCTGGGGTGATGGGGACATCAAGGATGGTGGTTTGGGGTGATGGGGACACCAGGGATGATGGTTTTGGGTCTGGGGTGATGGGGACACCAGGGATGATTTGGGGTTTGGGGTCTGAGAGGTCTGGGGTGATGGGGACACCAGGGATGATGGTTTGGGGTGATGGGGACACCAAGGATGATGGTTTGGGGTCTGGGGTGATGGGGACATCAAGGATGGTGGTTTGGGGTGATGGGGACACCAGGGATGATGGTTTTGGGTCTGGGGTGATGGGGACACCAGGGATGATTTGGGGTTTGAGGTCTGAGAGGTCTGGGGTGATGGGGACACCAGGGATGATGGTTTGGGACCTGGAGTGATGGGGACACCGGGGATCATGGTTTGGGACTTAGGGTGATGGGGACATCAAGGATGATGGTTTGGGGTCTGGAGTGATGGGGACACCAGGGGTGATGGTTTGGGGTGATGGGGACACTGGGTATGATGGTTTGGGTCTGGGGGGCCTGGGGACATCAAGGATGATGGTTTGAGGTCTGGGGTGGTGGCGTAGGGGGTTGGGGGGGTGGCAGGTGTGGGGTGATGGGACAGGTCCCAGCACAGGGACAGCCCCTGATGTGGCCTTGTCCTCCCCTCCCCACAGAAAGACACGGACGAGGAGGTGCGGGAGTTCCTGCACAACAACCTGCACCTGCAGGGCAAGGTGACTCCTGTCCCCCATGTCCCCAACCCTCCCCGCATCCCACCGTAGATCCCATAAATGTCCCCATCTCTGCTCCAATGTCCCCCGTTCTCCTCCCGCAGCCCCCTTCATCCCCACCATGGTCCTTCCATGTCCTCCCACGTCCCCTCAGTGCCTGTGTGTGTCCCTACCATGGTCCCCGCGGTGCCCGTGTCCCCGCGCTCACCGTGTCCCCTTGTCCCCGTAGTGCGAGAACTCCTCGTCCATGCGGTGGCAGATGGCCCTGTACCGCGAGATGGCCGGGAAGGCCGAGGACTCGGACAGCCCCGACAAGATTGTCCGCAGGGTGCAGGAGGTGTCGGCCGTGCTCTACCACCTGGAGCAGGTCGGCATCCGGGCGCTCCATCGGGACGATCCGTGGAATCGGGAGGCTCCCGGATGGGATCCGGGGGGTCCTCGAGGTGCTGGGGAGCTCCCGAGGGTCCCCGGTGACGCCGGTGTCCCCGCAGACGGAGCACCCCTACAAGTCCAAGAAGGCCGTGTGGCACAAGCTGCTGTCCAAGCAGCGCCGGCGCGCCGTGGTGGCCTGCTTCCGCATGACGCCCCTCTACAACCTGCCCAGGTGGGACACGGGGGACACCTGGAACCCCATGAGGACCCTTGGGGGGCACTGGGAGCCCCAGGGGACATCTGGGGACCCCTTGGAAGCCTCTGGAGGCCACCGGGAGCCTCCTTGGCCCAACCGGAATCCCCTGAGGACCCTTGGGAAGCACTGGGACCCCTTCGACGCCCCTGGAGGCCACCAGGAGCCTCCTTGACCCAAGTGGATCCCCTTGGGGGACACTGGGAGCCCTGGGGGGCAGCTGGGGACCCCTTGGAAGCCTCTGGAGGCCACCAGGAGCCTCCTTGACCCAAGCGGATCCCCTTGGGGGGCACCGGGAGCCCAGGGGGCATCTGGGGACCCCTTGGAAGCCCCTGGAGGCCACTGGGGGCCTCCTTGGCCCAACCAGATCCCCTGAGGACCCTTGGGGGGCACTGGGGTCCCCTTGGAAGCCCCTGGAGGTCACCGGGAGCCTCCTTGGCCCAACCAGATCCCCTGAGGACCCTTGGGGGGCACTGGGAGCCCCAGGGGGCACTGGGGACCCCTTGGAAGCCCCTGGAGGCCCCTGGGAGCCTCCTTGGCCCAAGCAGATCCCCTGAGGACCCTTTGGAGGACACTGGGGACCCCTTGGAAGGCTCTGGAGGCCACTGGGAGCCTCCTTGGCCCAACCGAATCCCCTGAGGACCCTTGGGGGGCACTGAGAGCCCAGGGGGCAGCTGGGGACCCCTTGGAAGAGCCTGGAGGCCACCGGGAGCCTCCTTGGCCCAACCAGATCCCCTGAGGACCCTTGGGGGGCACTGGGGTCCCCTTGGAAGCCCCTGGAGGCCACCAGGAGCCTCCTTGGCCCAACCAGATCCCCTGAGGACCCTTGGGGGGCACTGGGAGCCCCGGGGGGCACTGGGGACCCCTTGGAAGCCCCTGGAGGCCACCGGGAGCCTCCTTGGCCCAACCAGATCCCCTGAGGACCCTTGGCGGGCACTGGGCACCCCTTGGAAGGCTCTGGAGGCCTCCGGGAGCCTCCTTGCCCAACCGAATCCCCTGAGGACCCTTGGGGGGCACTGAGAGCCCAGGGGGCAGCTGGGGACCCCTTGGAAGCCCCTGGAGGCCACCGGGAGCCTCCTTGGCCCAACCAGATCCCCTGAGGACCCTTGGCGGGCACTGGGCACCCCTTGGAAGGCTCTGGAGGCCACTGGGAGCCTCCTTGGTCCAACTGGGTCCCCTGAGGACCCTTGAGGGGCACTGGGGACCCCTTGGAAGCCCCTGGAGGCCCCTGGGAGCCTCCTTGGCCCAACCGGGTCCCCTGAGGACCCTTGGGGGGCACTGGGGTCCCCTTGGAAGCCCCTGGAGGCCCCTGGGAGCCTCCTTGGCCCAACCGGAATCCCCTGAGGACCCTTGGGGGGCTCTGGGCACCCCTTGGAAGCCCCAGGGGACATCTGGGGTCCCCTAGGAAGCCCCTGGAGGCCACCAGGAGCCTCCTTGGCCCAACTGGATCCCTTTGAAGGCCACTGGGACCCCTTGGAAGCCCCTGGAGGCCACCGGGAGCCTCCTTGGCCCAAGCAGAGGCCCCATGGGGCCACCCCGCCGCCCGTCCTCACCCCCTAACCCCAAACCAGACCCCAACCCATGGCGGTGACGTCCCTGTCCCCGCAGGCACCGGGCCTGCAACATGTTCCTGGAGGCCTACAAGCTGCTGTGGCTGGTGACCGAGGAGCACCCCTTCGAGGACCGCATGATCGACGACCTGTCCGTGAGTCCCCCGGTGCCCTTGGGGACGTCCCCGTCACCCGGGGTGTCCCCGTCACCCGGCCCGCGTGTCCCGTTGTCCCCGCAGAAGCCGGGCGAGGAAGAGGAGGAGGAGGAAGAGGAGCCGGACAAGAAGCCGGACCCGCTGCACCAGCTCATCCTGCACTTCAGCCGGACGGCGCTGACGGAGAAGAGGTGGGAGCCGGGAATGGGGCATTCCCGGAGCCGGGAATGGGGCCCTCCCAGAGCTGGGAATGGGGCCCTCCCGGAGCTGGGAATGGGGCCCTCCCAGAGGCAGGAATGGGACTCTCCCAGAGCTGGGAATGGGGCCCTCCTGGAGCCGGGAATGGGGCTCTCCTGGAGTTGGGAATGGGGCCCTCGCGGAGCTGGGAATGAGGCCCTCCTGGAGCTGGGAATGGGGCCTTCCCAGAGGCAGGAATGGGGCCCTCCCAGAGCTGGGAATGGGACCCTCTTGGAGCTGGGAATGGGACCCTCCTGGAGCCGGGAATGGGGCTCTCCTGGAGCCGGGAATGGGACCCTCCTGGAGCCGGGAATGGGGTCCCGGTGCTGATCCCGCCGCTTCCATCCTGCAGCAAGTTGGAGAAGGATCATTTGTACATGGCGTATGCTGGGATCATGGCCAAGGTGGGGCCCATGTCCCCCCATGTCCCCCGTGTCCCACGTGTCCCCAGTGTCCCCCTGTGTCCCCTGTGTGTCCCCCGTGTGTCCCCGTGTGTCCCCATGTGTCCCCGTGTGTCCCCATGTCCCCCCATGTCCCCCGTGTCCCCCATGTCCCCCGTGTCCCCCCGTGTCCCCCATGTCCCCCCATGTGCCCCCGTGTCCCCCGTGTCCCCCGTGTCCCCCCATGTCCCCCCGTGTCCCCCGTGTCCCCCGTGTCCCCCGTGTCCCTTCGACCGTGCCCGCGGGGCTCGTCCCCGTCCCCTCATGCCACCCGTGTCACCGCAGAGCTGCCACATCGAGGAAGGGGACGGAGAGAAGAGCGAGGACGAGAAGGAGGAGGAAGACGCCGAGGACTCCTTTGAGGTGGGACCTGGCCATTGTCCCCATGCTGACGTCCCCCTGTCCCCGCACTGTCCCGCTGTCACCGCGCACCGTCCCACTGTCCCCGCATACTATCCCGCTGTCCTCGTGCACATCCCATTGTCCCCACGCGCTCCCGCTGTCCCCGTGCCCTGTCCCACTGTCCCCGCGCTCTGTCCTACTGTCCCCACACCTTGTCCCACTGTCCCTGTGTGCTGTCCCGCTGTCCCCGCATGCTCCCGCTGTCCCCGCGCTGACGTCCCCCTGTCCCCGCACTGTCCCCCTGTCCCCACACTGACATCCCCCTGTCCCCACACAGTCCCCGCTCTGTCCCCCTGTCCCCACACTGTCCCCCTGTCCCCATGTTGACATCCTGCTGTCCCCTTGCTCGGTCCCCTTGTCCCCGCGCTGTCCCCCTGTCCCCACACTGTCCCCCTGTCCCCGCGCTGTCCCCCTGTCCCCATGCTGACATCCCCCTGTCCCTGCACTGTCCCCCTGTCCCCACACTGTCCCCCTGTCCCCTTGCTCAGTCCCCCTGTCCCCACACTGACATCCCCCTGTCCCCACGCTGTCCCCGCGCTGTCCCCCTGTCCCCGCACTGTCCCCCTGTCCCCTTGCTCGGTCCCCTTGTCCCCGCACTGTCCCCCTGTCCCCACACTGTCCCCCTGTCCCCATGTTGACATCCTGCTGTCCCCTTGCTCGGTCCCCTTGTCCCTGCGCTGTCCCCCTGTCCCCGCGCTGTCCCCCTGTCCCCACACTGTCCCCCTGTCCCCATGTTGACATCCTGCTGTCCCCTTGCTCGGTCCCCTTGTCCCCGCACTGTCCCTCTGTCCCCACACTGTCCCCCTGTCCCCTTGCTCTGTCCCCCTGTCCCCGCACTGACATCCCCCTGTCCCCACGCTGTCCCCGCGCTGTCCCCCTGTCCCCGCACTGTCCCCCTGTCCCCTTGCTCGGTCCCCTTGTCCCCGCGCTGTCCCTCTGTCCCCACACTGTCCCCCTGTCCCCTTGCTCTGTCCCCCTGTCCCCACACTGTCCCCCTGTCTCCATGCTGACGTCCCCCTGTCCCCGCACTGTCCCCCTGTCCCCTCTCTGTCCCCCCGTCCCCGCTGACGTCCCCGCCGTCCCCAGGAGAAGGAGATGGAGAAGCAGAAGCTGCTGTACCAGCAGGCCCGGCTGCACACGCGCGGCGCCGCCGAGATGGTCCTGCAGATGATCAGCGCCTGCAAAGGTGACACGGGGACACGGGGACACGGGGAGGGGACGCGGTGGCGCCCGGGGCGCGTGGTGACGGCGGCCTGTCCCCGCAGGGGAGCGCGGGGACATGGTGTCCTCCACCCTCAAGCTGGGCATCTCCATCCTCAACGGAGGCAACGTGGAGGTGCAGCAGGTACGAGGTGGCCCCGCGCGTGTCCCTGCGTGTCCCTGTGTGTCCCCATGTGTCCCCATGTGTCCCCGTCCCCCCAGAAAATGCTGGATTACCTGAAGGAGAAGAGGGAAGTCGGATTCTTCCAGAGCGTCCAGGCCCTCATGCAGACGTGCAGGTGAGCGGCCACCAGGGCCACCAGGGTCCTCCCATGGCCACCAGGTCCCTCCATGGCCACCAGGGTCCTTCCACGGTCACCAGGATCCCTCTGGGGCCACCAGGGTCCCTCCATGGTCCCTCCGTGGCCACGTGGGTCCCTCAAAGGCCACGTGGGTCCCTCAAAGGCCACCAGGGTCTCTCCATGGCCACGGGCGTCCCTCCATGGCCACCAGGGTCCTTCCGTGGCCATGGGGGTCCCCTCCATGGCCACCAGGGTCTCTTTGTGGCCACCGGGGTCTCTCTGTGGCTGCCAGGGTCCCTCCATGGCCACGGGTGTCCCTCCATGGCCACCAGGGTCCCTCCATGGTCCCTCCGTGGCCACCAGGGTCCCTCTGTGGACACATGGGTCCCTCCGTGGCCACGAGGGTCCCTCCATGGCCACCAGGGTCCCTCTGTGGCCACCAGGGTCTCTCCATGGCCATGGGGGTCCCTTGAAGGCCACGTGGGTCCCTCTGTGGCCACCAGGGTCCCTCTGTGGCCACCAAGGTCTCTCTGTGGCCATGGGGGTCCCTCCATGGCCACCAGGGTCCTCTGTGGCCACGGGGGTCCCTCCATGGCCACCAGGGTCCCTCCGTGGTCCCTCCGTGGCCACCAGGGTCCCTCTGTGGACACATGGGTCCCTCTGTGGCCATGAGGGTCCCTCCATGGCCACCAGGGTCCCTCTGTGGCCACCAGGGTCTCTCCATGGCCATGGGGGTCCCTTGAAGGCCACGTGGGTCCCTCTGTGGCCACCAGGGTCCCTCCATGGCCACCAGGGTCTCTCCATGGCCATGGGGGTCCTTCCATGGCCACCAGGGTCCCTCCGTGGCCACCAGGGTCCCTCTGTGGACACATGGGTCCCTCCGTGTCCCTCCGTGGCCACCAGGGTCCCTCTGTGGCCACCAGGGTCCCTCCATGCCCACGTGGGTCCCTCTGGGGCCACCAGGGTCCCTCTGTGGACACATGGGTCCCTCCGTGGCCACGAGGGTCCCTCCATGGCCACCAGGGTCCCTCTGTGGCCACCAGGGTCTCTCCATGGCCATGGGGGTCCCTTGAAGGCCACGTGGGTCCCTCTGTGGCCACCAGGGTCCCTCTGTGGCCACCAAGGTCTCTCTGTGGCCATAGGGGTCCCTCCATGGCCACCAGGGTCCCTCCGTGGTCCCTCCGTGGCCACCAGGGTCCCTCTGTGGACACATGGGTCCCTCCGTGGCCACGAGGGTCCCTCCATGGCCACCAGGGTCCCTCTGTGGCCACCAGGGTCTCTCCATGGCCATGGGGGTCCCTTGAAGGCCACGTGGGTCCCTCCGTGGCCACCAGGGTCCCTCCATGGCCACCAGGGTCTCTCCATGGCCATGGGGGTCCTTCCATGGCCACCAGGGTCCCTCCGTGGCCACCAGGGTCCCTCTGTGGACACATGGGTCCCTCCGTGTCCCTCCGTGGCCACCAGGGTCCCTCTGTGGCCACCAGGGTCCCTCCATGGCCACATGGGCCCCTCTGGGGCCACTAGGGTCCCTCCGTGGTCCCTTCGTGGCCACGGGGGTCCCTCAAAGGCCACTCGGTGGCCCCTGGATGTCCCCACGGGCACCCGGCGCCCCCCGGGGGGTGTCCCCGCTGTGACCCCCGTCCCGTCGCGGTGTCCCCGCAGTGTCCTGGACCTCAACGCCTTCGAGCGGCAGAACAAGGCCGAGGGGCTGGGGATGGTGACGGAGGAGGGGACGAGTGAGTCGGGGGGACCCCCCGCACCCCGTGGGGCTCCTGGTCCAATGGGGGGGGGGTCCCCGGGGTGATTCGGGGGGTCGGGGGGCGCCGCTGCCCCCATCCCGATCCCATGGCGCTGCCCATAATCCCCCCACATCCCTAATCCCCCCACATCCCTAATCCCTGCTCCCCACATCCCTAATCCCCCTCCCCACATCCCTAATCCCTGCTCCCCACATCCCTGACCCCCCCACATCCCGAATCCCCCTCCCCACATCCTTAATCCCACCTCCCCGCATCCCTAAACCCCCCACATCCCTAATCCCCCCACATCCCTAATCCCTGCTCCTTGCAGCCCTAATCCCCCCACCCCATATCCCTAATCCCCCCGCATCCCTAATCCCCCCCAAATCCCTAATCCCTGCTCCCCACATCCCTGACCCCCTCACATCCCGAATCCCCCTCCCCACATCCTTAATCCCACCTCCCCGCATCCCTAATCCCCCCCACATCCCTAATCCCTGCTCCCCACATCCCTAATCCCCCCCGCATCCCTAATCCCCCCCACATCCCTAATCCCTGCTCCCCACATCCCTAATCCCCCCCACATCCCTAATCCCTGCTCCCCACATCCCTAATCCCCCCCACATCCCTAATCCCCCTAATCCTTCTCCCAGCCCCTGATGCTCCTTTGGACCCCTAATCCCCCCTTCCTGGGTGTCTAACAACCCCCCCCTGGGTCCCAACACCCCCCCCCGAGTCCCTAATGCCCCCCCTTGGGCCCCTAATCCCCCCGGGGGGCCCTAACAAGTCCCTCAGGACCCCCTGGGCTCCTAATACCCCCCCAGGCTCCTAATACCCACCCTGGGCTCCTAATACCCCCCTGGGCTCCTAATACTCCCCTGGGCCTCTAATACCCCCCTGGGCCTCTAATACCCTCCCCCCGGGCCTCTAATACCCCCCTGGACTCCCAATAACTCCCCTGGGCTCCTAATACACCCCCCCTGGGCCTCTAATACCCCCCTGGGCCTCTAATACCCCCCTGGGCTCCCAATAACCCCCCTGGGCTCCTAGTACCCCCCCCCCCCCAGGGTCCTAATACCCCCCTGGGCTCCTAATTCCCACCCTGGGCCTCTAATTCCCACCCTGGGCCTCTAATACCCACCCTGGGCTCCTAATTACCCCCCTGGGCTCCTAATACCCCCCTGGGCCTCTAATACCCCCCGCGGGCTCCTAATACCCCTCCTGGCCTCTAATACCCTCCCTGGGCTCCTAATACCCCCCTGGACTCCTAATACCTCCCCGGGCTCCTAATACCCCTCTGGGCTCCTAATACCCCCCACCAGGGTCCTAATACCCCCCTGGGCCTCTAATACCCCCCTGGGCTCCCAATAACCCCCCTGGGCTCCTAATACCCCCCCCCCCGGGGTCCTAATACCCCCCAGGTTCCTAATACCCCCCCCGGGGTCCCTCATTTGCCCCCCCCGGCCACTAACGCCCCCCGGGGCCGCTGCCCCCCGCTCACCTCCTCTCTCCCCTTCTCTCCCCGGCTCCTGGCACCAGTCATCAGCCGTGAGAACGGTAAATACGCGACCATATAGGGGCTATAGGGCCGGGGGGGCTATAGGGGCTATAGGGGCTATAGGGGCTATAGGGGCTATAGGGGAGGGGGCCGGAGCTGCCGAGTCCGTGGGGCTGCGGAGACCAGAACAGGAGCGATAGGGCTGGGGGCTGCCCTGGGGTCTATAGGGGCTGCCGTAGGGTCTATAGGGGCTGCTCTAGGGTCTATAGGGGCCGATTGTAGGTCTAAGGGGCTGCTCTAAGGTCTCTAGGGGCTGCTCTAGGGTCTATAGGAGCTGCTCTAGGGTCTATAGGGGCTGCTCTAGGGTCTATAGGAGCTGCTCTGGAGTCTATAGGGGTTGCTGTAGGGTTTCTAGGGGCTGCTGTAGGCTCTATAGGGGCTCCCCTAGGGTCTCTAGGGGCTGCTCTAGGGTCTATAGGGGCTGCCCTAGGGTCTATAGGGGCTGCTCTAGGGTCTATAGGGGCCGACTGTAGGGTCTATAGGCGCTGCTCTAGGATCTATAGGGGTTGCCCTAGGGTCTATAGGCACTGCTCTAAGGTCTCTAGAGGCTGCTCTAGGGTCTATAGGAGCTGCTCTGGGGTCTATAGGGGCTGCCCTAGGGTCTATAGGGGCCGATTGTAGGGTCTATAGGCGCTGCTCTAGGATCTATAGGGGTTGCCCTAGGGTCTATAGGCACTGCTCTAAGGTCTCTAGGGGCTGCTCTAGGGTCTATAGGAGCTGCTCTGGGGTCTATAGGGGCTGCCCTAGGGTCTCTAGGGGCAGCTCTGTGTCTCTAGGGGCTGCTGTAGGCTCTATAGGGGTTGCTCTAGGATCTATAGGGGCTGATCGTAGGGTCTATAGGGGCTGCCCTAGGGTCTATAGGGGTTGCTCTGAGGTCTATAGGGGCTGCCATAGGGTCTATAGGAGCTGCTCTAGGATCTATAGGGGCTGCTCTAGGGTCTCTAGGGGTTGCCGTAGGGTCTATAGGGGCAGCTCTAGGGTCTATAGGAGTTCTCTAGGGTCTCTAGGCGCTGCTCTATGTTCTATAGGGCTACTCTAGGGTCTATAGGGGCTGATCATAGGATCTATAGGGGCTGCCCTAGGGTCTCTAGGCGCCGCTCTAGGATCTATAGGGGCTGCTCTAGGATCTATAGGTGCTGATCACAGGGTCTAAGGGGCTGGCGGGTCGCTCCAGCCCCTATAGGGTTGCGGGATTCACTGTAGGCTCTAGGGGGATGGGGGCTGCTATAGGGTCTATAGGGCTGGGAGGGCTGTTGTTGGGTCTATAGGTCCAGGGGTCCATTGGGACCGGGGTTCCTCTAGGGTCTATAGGGCCGGGGTGCTCCCTATGGCTGCTGCTGGCTCCATAGGGCCTATAGGCGCTGCTATAGGGCCCATAGGGCCACCAGTGTCCCCAAGCCGCGGTGACAAAGCAGGGGGGCGCCGGCGGGGTCCCCCTCCCTGCAGCATGTCTGTCCCCTGCTTGTCCCCTCCCCGCTAACCCTGTGCCACCCTGTGCTGCCCTCGAGTGTCCCCATGTCACCCTCAAGTGTCCCCGTGTCACCCCAGAGTGTCCCCATGCTACCCTGGAGTGTCCCTGTGCCACCCTGTGCTGCCCTCGAGTGTCCCCGTGTCACCCCAGGGTGTCCCCGTGCCACCCCTGGAGTGTCCCCATGCCACCCTGGCGTCTCCCTGTGCCACCCCAGAGTGTCCCCGTGTCACCCCAGAGTGCCCCATGTCACCCCAGGGTAGCCCTGTGCTGCCCTCGAATGTCCCCATGCCACCCTGGAGTGTCCCCGTGCCACCCCGGGGTGTCCCCAAGCCATGGTGGCATGTCCCTGTGCCACCCCAGAGTGTCCTTGTGTCACCAAGGCATCTCCCCGTGCTGCCCTCGAGTGTCCCCGTGTCACCCCAGGGTGTCCCCGTGCCACCCTGGGGTGTCCCCAAGCTGCAGTGACATGTCCCTGTGCCACCCCGGGGTGTCCCCCTGCCACCCTGGCGTCTCCCCGTGCTGCCCTCGAGTGTCCCCATGCCACCCCAGAGTGTCCCCAAGCCACCCCGGGGTGTCCCCATGTCACCCTGGGTGTGTCCCCATGCCACCCCAGGTATCCCCGTGCCACCCCATGCTGTCCCCGTGCCACCTCAGAGTGTCCCCGTGCCACTCCAGAGTGTCCCCATGCCACCCCGGGGTGTCCCCATGCCACCCCGGGGTGTCCCCATGTCACCCTGGGGTGTCCCCGTGCCACCCCGGGGTGTCCCCAAGCCATGGCAGCATGTCCCCATGTCACCCTGGGGTGTCCCCGTGCCACCCTGGGGTGTCCCCAAGCCATGGTGGCATGTCCCTGTGTCACGCTGGGGCATCCCCGTGCCACCCCAGAGCGTCCCCATGCCACCTCAGGGTGTCCCTGTGCCACCCCGGATTGTCCCTGTGCCACCCCAGAGTGTCCCCATGTCACCCCACGCTGTCCCCGTGCCACCCCAGAGTGTCCCCATGCCACCCCGGGGTGTCCCCAAGCTGCACTGGCATGTCCCCGTGCCACCCCAAGTGTCCCCCTGCCACCCTGGAGTGTCCCCCTGCCACCCCAGGGTGTCCCCAAGCCATGGCAGCACATCCCCGTGCCACCCCACGCTGTCCCCATGCCACCCCAGGGTGTCCCCAATCTGCAGTGGCATGTCCCCGTGCCACCCCGGAGTGTCCCCCTGCCACCCCAGAGTGTCCCCAAGCCACGGCAGCACATCCCTGTGCCACCCCACGCTGTCCCCGTGCCACCCCGGAGTGTCACCCCAGGGTGTCCCCATGTCACCACACGCTGTCCCCGTGCCACCCCAGGTTGTCCCCATGCCACCCCAGGGTGCCCCAAGCTGTGGTGGCATGTCCCCATACCACTCCGGGGTGTCCCTGTGCCACCCCGGCTTGTCCCCGTGCCACCCCAGAGTGTCCCCATGTCACTCCAGGGTGTCCCCATGCCACCCCACGCTGTCCCCAAGCCCCCTCAGGGTGTCCCCGTGCCACCCCAGAGTGTCCCCAAGCCGCGGCAGCACATCCCCGTGCCACCCCACGCTGTCCCCGTGCCACCCCAGGGTGTCCCCAAGCTGCAGTGGCATGTCCCCGTGTCACCCCAGCGTGTCCCCATGTCACCCCGGATTGTCCCCATACCACCCCAGGGTGTCCCCAAGCCGCGGCAGCACATCCCCGTGCCACCCCACGCTGTCCCCATGCCACCCCGGAGTGTCACCCCAGGGTGTCCCCATGTCACCACACGCTGTCCCCGTGCCACCCCAGGTTGTCCCCATGCCACCCCGGGGTGTCCCCAAGCTGTGGTGGCATGTCCCCATACCACTCCGGGGCGTCCCTGTGCCACCCCGGCTTGTCCCCGTGCCACCCCAGAGTGTCCCCATGTCACTCCAGGGTGTCCCCATGCCACCCCACTCTGTCCCCAAGCCCCCTCAGGGTGTCCCCGTGCCACCCCAGGGTGTCCCCGTGCCACCCGGGGTGTCCCCAAGCTGCACTGGCATGTCCCCGTGTCACCCCAGCGTGTCCCCATGTCACCCCGGATTGTCCCCATACCACCCCAGGGTGTCCCCAAGCCACGGCAGCACATCCCCGTGCCACCCCACGCTGTCCCCGTGCCACCCGGGGTGTCCCCAGGCCGTGTCCCCTCACGCTGTCCCCGTCCCTGTCCCCGTGTCCCCAGGGGAGAAGGTCATGTCGGACGACGAGTTCACGCAGGATCTGTTCCGGCTGCTGCAGCTGCTCTGCGAGGGCCACAACAACGGTGGGGACATGGGGACATGGGGACACCGGGGGGACAGGGGGACACAACAACGGTGGGGACATGGGGACACCGGGGGGACAGGGGGGACACAGGGACACCAGAGGGGACAGGGGCACGGGGTGGGGACAGGGACATGGGGATACAACAACAGTGGGGACAGGGGGACACGAAGGGACAGGGGGAACACGGGGGGACAGGGGGACACAACAGTGGGGACAGGGGGACAGGGGGACACGGGGAAACGAGGGGAACAATGGTGGGGACACCAGGGGGGACAGGGACATGGGGGACAGGGGGACACAACAGCGGTAGGGACATGGGGACAGGGAGACATGGGGACACGGGGGACAGGGGACACAGGGATACGGGGACACAGGGACACGGGGGACACAACAATGGTGGGGACACGGGGACACCGGGACAGGGGGACACAGGGACAGGGGGGACATGGGGACGGGGGGGCACAACGACAGTGGGGACATGGGGGACAGGGGGACATGGGGACAGGGGGACACAACAATGGTGGGGGACATGGGGACAAGCGGATGGGGGGACACGGAGGGCACAACAACGGTGGGGACATGGGGACAGAGGACACAGGGACAGGGGGACACAACAACAGTGGGGACATGGGGACACGGGGACGGGGGACACAACAACGGTGGGGGACACGGGGACATGGGGACACGGGGGACACAACGATGGTGGGGGACGGGGGGACACGGGGGACAAGGAGGAGGACAGGGGGACACGGGACACAATGGTGGGGGACACGGGAGGCACAACAGTGGGGGCGCAGGGACATGCGAGGACGCGGGAGACAGAGGGAGCTGCTGGGGGGCCATGGGGCGGCCATGGGGCGGCCGTGGGGTGACCTTGGGGGGCTGTGGGGCGGCCATGGGGTGGCCGTGGGGCGGCCGTGGGGCGGCCATGGGGCGGCCATGGGGCGGCCGTGGGGTGACCTTGAGGGGCCGTGGGGCAGCCGTGGGGCAGCCATGGGGCGGCCGTGGGGTGGCCGTGGGGTGGCCGTGGGGCAGCCGTGGGGTGGCTGTGGGGCAGCCATGGGGCGGCCATGGGGGGGCCGTGGGGTGGCCGTGGGGCGGCCGTGGGGCGGCCATGGGGTGGCCGTGGGGCAGCCATGGGGTGGCCGTGGGGCGGCCGTGGGGTGACCTTGAGGGGCCGTGGGGCAGCCATGGGGCGGCCATGGGGTGGCCGTGGGGTGACCTTGAGGGGCTGTGGGGCAGCCATGGGGCGGTCATGGGGCGGCCGTGGGGCAGCCGTGGGGCAGCCGTGGGGCGGCCGTGGGTCGCACTCTCACCTCCTCCCCACAGATTTCCAGAACTACCTGCGCACGCAGACGGGGAACACGACGACCATCAACATCATCATCTGCACCGTGGACTACCTGCTGCGCCTGCAGGTGCCACCCGCGGCCACCCCGGGGTCCCCACGGCCACCCCGCGTCCCCAGAGCCACCCCGGAGCCACCTCAGTGTCCCCAGAGCCACCCCACGTCCCCAGAGCCACCCCGGGTCCCCACAGCCACCCCAGAGCCGCCTCAGTGTCCCCACAGCCACCCTGGTGTCCCCACAGCCACCCCAGAGCCACCCTGGTGTCCCCAGAGCCACCCCGTGTCCCCAGAGCCACCCCAGGTCCCCAGAGCCACCCCGGAGTCACCTCAATGTCCCCAGGGCCACCCCAGAGCCACCCCGGGTCCCCACAGCCACCCCAGAGCCACCTCAGTGTCCCCACAGCCACCCCGTGTCCCCACAGCCACCCCAGAGCCACCCCAGGTCCCCAGAGCCACCCCGAAGTCACCTCAATGTCCCCAGGGCCACCCCAGAGCCACCTCGTGTCCCCACAGCCACCCCAGAGCCACCTCAGTGTCCCCACAGCCACCCTGGTGTCCCCACAGCCACCCCAGAGCCACCCCAGGTCCCCAGAGCCACCCCGGAGTCACCTCAATGTCACCAGGGCCACCCCAGAGCCACCTCGTGTCCCCACAGCCACCCCAGAGCCACCCCAGTGTCCCCACAGCCACCCTGGTGTCCCCACAGCCACCCCAGAGCCACCCCAGGTCCCCAGAGCCACCCCGGAGTCACCTCAATGTCCCCAGGGCCACCCCAGAGCCACCTCGTGTCCCCAGAGCCACCCCAGAGCCACCTCAGTGTCCCCAGAGCCACTCCAGAGCCACCCAGCCTCTAGCCCTCTGCTGGCCCCTGTCCCCAAACCTGACCCCATTCCCGTGTCCCCATCCCCGTGTCCCCATCCCCATGTCCCCGTCCCCGTGTCCCCATGTCCCCATGTCCCCGACTGTCCCCTCCCTGGTGGCAGGAGTCCATCAGCGATTTCTACTGGTACTACTCATGCCCCAGAGCCACTCCGTGTCCCCAGAGCTACCCCGCAGCCACCCCAGTGTCCCCAGAGCCACCCCGTGTCCCCACAGCCACCCCGTGTCCCCATGTCCCCATCCCCGTGTCCCCGTGTCCCCATGTCCCCGACTGTCCCCTCCCTGGTGGCAGGAGTCCATCAGCGATTTCTACTGGTACTACTCGGGCAAGGACGTCATCGACGAGCAGGGCAAGCGCAACTTCTCCAAGGCCATGGCCGTGGCCAAGCAGGTCTTCAACAGCCTCACCGAGTACATCCAGGTGTGTCCCCGTGTCACCGTGTCACCGTGTCCCCGTGTCCCCATGTCACCGTGTCCCCGTGTCACCGTGTCCCCTCCCGGCCGGTGCCGCGGCAACGGCCCGGTTTGTCCCCAGTGTCACCGAGCGCTTCCCGGCGTGTCCCCGAGCGCTTCCCAGTGTCGCTGGTGTCACCAAGCGCTTCCTTGGTGTCACCCAAAGCTTCCCGGCTTGTCCCCGGTGTCCCCGAGCGCTTCCCAGTGTCACCGGTGTCCCCAAGCGCTTCCCCACCTGTCCCCCGGCGCTTCCCTGCGCGTCCCCGGTGTCACTGAGCGTTTCCCAGCGCATCCCTGGTGTCACCAAGTGTGTCCCCGGTGTCACCAAGCGCTTCCCGGTGCATCCCCGGTGTCACCGAGCGTGTCCCCGGTGTCACCGAGCGCTTCCCTGCGTGTCCCTGAGCGCTTCCCTGCACGTCCCCGGTGTCACCGAGCACTTCCCGGTGCATCCCCGAGCGCTTCCCAGTGTCACCGAGCGCTTCCTGGTGTGTCCCCAGTGTCACCGAGGGCTTCCCTGAGCATCCCTAGTGTCACCAAGCACTTCCCTGCGCATCCCCGGTGTCACCGAGCGTGTCCCCAGTGTCCCCGAGTGCTTCCCTGAGCATCCCTGGTGTCCCCAAGCACTTCCCAGCGTGTCCCCGGTGTCCCCGAGCGCTTCCCTGAGCATCACCATGTCACCGAGCGCGTCCCCAGTGTCACCGAGCACTTGCCGGCGCGTCCCCGAGTGCTTCCCTGTGCATCCCCGGTGTCACCGAGCGCTTCCCAGCGCATCCCTGGTGTCACCAAGTGCGTCCCTGGTGTCCCCGAGCACTTCCCGGTGCATCCTCAGTGTCACCGAGCACGTCCCCAGTGTCACCGAGCACTTCCCAGCGCGTCCCCAAGCGCTTCCCGGTGCATCCCCGGTGTCCCCGAGCACTTTCCTGCGCGTCCCCGGTGTCACCGAGCGCTTCCCTGCACATCCCTCGTGTCACCGAGTGCGTCCCCGGTGTCACTGAGCGCTTCCCTGCATGTCCCCGGTGTCCCCAAGCACTTCCCTGCGTGTCCCCGCTGTCCCCGAGTGCTTCTTGGCGCGTCCCTGGTGTCACCAAGCGCTTCTCTGCGCATCCCCAGTGTCCCCAAGTGCTTCCCTGTGTGTCCCCGGTGTCACCAAGCGCTTCCCTGCACATCCCCGGTGTCCCCAAGCGCATCCCTGGTGTCACCGAGCGCTTCCCTGCACATCCCCAGTGTCCCCAAGTGCTTCCCTGCGTGTCCCCAGTGTCACCAAGCGCTTTCCTGGTGTCCCCAAGCGCTTCCCGGCGTGTCCCCAAGCGCTTCCCTGCACATCCCCAGTGTCCCCAAGTGCTTCCCTGCGTGTCCCCAGTGTCACCAAGCGCTTTCCTGGTGTCCCCAAGCGCTTCCCTGCGTGTCCCCAAGCGCTTCCCTGCGCATCCCCAGTGTCCCCAAGTGCTTCCCTGCATGTCCCCAGTGTCACCAAGCGCTTTCCTGGTGTCCCCAAGTGCTTCCCTGCGTGTCCCCAAGCGCTTCCCTGCACATCCCCGGTGTCCCCAAGCGCATCCCTGGTGTCACCGAGCGCTTCCCTGCGCATCCCCAGTGTCCCCAAGCGCTTCCTGGTGTGTCCCCAGTGTCACCAAGCGCTTTCCCGGTGTCCCCAAGCGCTTCCCTGCGTGTCCCCAAGCGCTTCCCGGCGCATCCCCGGCAGCTTCCGCTTTCCTGGCGCCACCACGGTGTCCCCGCCACTGTCCCCATCAGTGTCCCCAACTTGGCGCCATTGTCCCCAGGGCCCCTGCACCGGGAACCAGCAGAGCCTGGCGCACAGCCGCCTCTGGGACGCCGTCGTGGGCTTCCTGCACGTCTTCGCGCACATGATGAAGAAACTGGCCCAGGTCGGAAAACCGGGAACGCCGGGAATACCGGGAATGGGGCGGGGGGGGGCCTGACTGCCTGGGGTTCGCTCTGCCCGGACGCCTGGGCCCCTGGCGCTCCTAGCACCCCCTGGGCCCTCTGTGACCCCCGTTTCTGCTCCGCTGCTGCCAGATGGGCCCAAGGCCAGGACCACGTAATGGTGTAAGCACCCGCCCCGTGTCACCGTGTCACCGTGTCACCGTGTCACTGTGTCACCGTGTCACTGTCCCCACCCGGCCACCCCCGCGCGCCAGCATGGCGGGCGCTTGGCAGAGCGTGCAAGGCGTGCAAAGTGTGCAAGCGTGCAAGGCGTGCAGTCGTGCAAGGTGTGCAATCGTGCAAAGTGTGCACACGTGCAAGGCGTGCAATCATGCAAAGTGTGCACACGTGCGAGGCGTGCACATGTGCAAGGCGTGAAATCCTGTGAAGTGTGCACACATGCAAGGCGTGCAATCATGTAAGGCATGCAATCGTGCAAAGTGTGCACAAGTGCAAGACATGCAATCGTGCAAAGTGTGCGTACGTGCACATGTGCAAGATGTGAAATCATGCAAAGTGTGCACACGTGCAAGGTGTGTGATCATGCAAAGCGTGCACATGTGCAAGGCGTGCAGTCGTGCAAAGCATGCAGTCGTGCAAGGTATGCACACCTGTGAGGCGTGCACACGTGCAAGGTGTGCACACATACAAGCTGTGCAATCATGCAAGGCATGCAATCGTGCAAAGCGTGCACACATGCAAGGTGTGCAATTGTGCAAGCTATGCACACATGCAATTGTGCAAGGTGTGCAATCATGCAAGGCATGCAGTTGTGCAAAGTGTGCACATATGAGGGGCATGCAATCATGCAAGGCGTGCAATCATGCGAGGCGTGCACACGTACGAGGCGTGCACATGTGCAAGGCGTGTACACATGCAAGCTGTGCAATCATGCGAGGCGTGCAATCGTGCAAAATGTGCACATGAGCGAGGCGTGCAATCATGCGAGGCATGCACACATGCAATCGTGCGAGGCGTGCAATCATGCAAGGCATGCAATCATGCAAAGTGTACACACGTTTGAGGCGTGCAATCGTGCAAAGCGTGCATGCATGCAAGGCATGCAATTGTGCAAAATGTGCACACATGCAAGCTGTGCAATCATGCAAGGCATGCAGTCGTGCAAGGTGTGCACACGTGCAAGGCATGCACGGTGTGCACACATGCAATCGTGCGAGGCGTGCAATCATGCAAGGCATGCAATCATGCAAAGCGTGCGCACGTGAGAGGCGTGCAATCGTGCAAGGCGTGCATGCATGCAAGGCATGCAATCGTGCAAAATGTGCACACATGCAAGCTGTGCAATCATGCAAGGCATGCAGTCGTGCAAGGCGTGCAGGCGTGCACGGTGTGCACACATGCAATCGTGCGAGGCGTGCAATCATGCAAGGCATGCAATCATGCAAAGCGTGCACACGTGAGAGGCGTGCAATCGTGCAAGGCGTGCATGCATGCAGGGCGTGCAATCGTGCAAAATGTGCACACATGCAAGCTGTGCAATCATGCAAGGCATGCAGTCGTGCAAGGCGTGCAGGCGTGCACGGTGTGCACACATGCAATCATGCAAGGCATGCAATCATGCAAAGCGTGCGCACGTGAGAGGCGTGCAATCGTGCAAGGCGTGCATGCATGCAGGGCGTGCAATCGTGCAAAACGTGCACACATGCAAGCTGTACAATCATGCAAGGCATGCAGTCGTGCAAGGTGTGCACACATGCAATCGTGCGAGGCGTGCAATCATGCAAGGCATGCAATCATGCAAAGCGTACACACGTTTGAGGCGTGCAATCGTGCAAAGCATGCATGCATGCAGGGCGTGCAATCGTGCAAAATGTGCACACATGCAAGCTGTGCAATCATGCAAGGCATGCAGTCGTGCAAGGTATGCACACGTGCAAGGCATGCACGGTGTGCACACATGCAATCGTGCGAGGCGTGCAATCATGCAAGGCATGCAATCATGCAAAGCGTGCGCACGTGAGAGGCGTGCAATCGTGCAAGACGTGCATGCATGCAGGGCGTGCAATCGTGCAAAATGTGCACACGTGCAAGCTGTGCAATCATGCAAGGCATGCAGTCGTGCAAAGCGTGCAGGCGTGCACGGTATGCACACATGCAATCGTGCGAGGCGTGCAATCATGCAAGGCGTGCAATCATGCAAAGCGTGCGCACGTGAGAGGCGTGCAATCGTGCAAGGCGTGCATGCATGCAGGGCGTGCAATTGTGCAAAACGTGCACACATGCAAGCTGTGCAATCATGCAAGGCATGCAGTCGTGCAAGGCGTGCAGGCGTGCACGGTGTGCACACATGCAATCGTGCGAGGCGTGCAATCATGCAAGGCATGCAATCATGCAAAGCGTGCGCACGTGAGAGGCGTGCAATCGTGCAAGGCGTGCATGCATGCAAGGCGTGCAATTGTGCAAAATGTGCACACATGCAAGCTGTGCAATCATGCAAGGCATGCAGTCGTGCAAGCTATGCACACATGCAATCGTGCGAGGCGTGCAATCATGCAAGGCATGCAATCATGCAAAGCGTGCGCACGTGAGAGGCGTGCAATCATGCAAAGCGTGCATGCATGCAGGGCGTGCAATCGTGCAAAACGTGCACACATGCAAGCTGTGCAATCATGCAAGGCATGCAGTCGTGCAAGGTGTGCACGGTGTGCACACATGCAATCGTGCGAGGCGTGCAATCATGCAAGGCATGCAATCATGCAAAGTGTGCACACGTTTGAGGCGTGCAATCGTGCAAGGCGTGCATGCATGCAAGGCGTGCAATCGTGCAAAATGTGCACACATGCAAGCTGTGCAATCATGCAAGGCATGCAGTCGTGCAAGGTGTGCACACGTGCAAGGCATGCACGGTGTGCACACATGCAATCGTGCGAGGCGTGCAATCATGCAAGGCATGCAATCATGCAAAGCGTGCGCACGTGAGAGGCGTGCAAGCGTGCAAGGCGTGCATGCATGCAGGGCGTGCAATCGTGCAAAATGTGCACACATGCAAGCTGTGCAATCATGCAAGGCATGCAGTCATGCAAAGCGTGCGCACGTGAGAGGCGTGCAATCGTGCAAGGCGTGCATGCATGCAGGGCGTGTAATCGTGCAAAATGTGCACACATGCAAGCTGTGCAATCATGCAAGGCATGCAATCATGCAAAGCGTGCGCACGTGAGAGGCGTGCAATCATGCAAAGCGTGCATGCATGCAAGGCGTGCAATCGTGCAAAACGTGCACACATGCAAGGCGTGCAAGGCGAGCAAGCGGGGGGCTGCAGCCACCGTGTCCCCCTTGTGCCACCCCCTGCCACCGCTGCTCAGTGTCCCCTTGTCCCCCAGGACTCCAGCCAGATCGGGCTGCTCAAGGAGCTGCTGGACCTGCAGAAGGACATGGTGGTCATGCTGCTGTCCCTGTTGGAAGGTGCCACTTCCCTCGCCGTGTCCCGGTGCCACCGGGGCCATTCCCGGGAATCGCGGGGAGGTCCCCCCTGCCATCCGGGGTGTTTCCGGCCACCAGGGTATTCCCGCTCTATCCAAAACCATCCAAGATGCCTCCTTGTTAAGGTGTCCTGTGGCCACCCGGGTTGTCCCAATGCTGTCCCTTCATGATCCAGAGTGTCCCCATGCCATCCAAGGGATCCATCCAGCGCATCCTCTTGCCGCCCAAGGTCCTAATTTGAGGTCCTAATTTGGACCTCATTGGATCTCTGGGATCCAAAGCCCAAATCTCTGGCATGGGGAGCCCCCGTGTCACCCATCCCCAGGTGTCCCCATGGTGCCACCATGGAGGTGACACGACCGCCTGTTTCCCCGCGCAGGCAACGTGGTGAACGGCACCATCGCCCGGCAGATGGTGGACATGCTGGTGGAGTCCTCCAGCAACGTCACCATGATCCTCAAGTTCTTCGACATGTTCCTCAAGCTGCGCGACATCGTGGCCTCCGACGCCTTCCGCGACTACGTGTCCGACCCGCGCGGCCTCATCTCCAAGAAGGACTTCCAGAAGGCCATGGACAGCCAGAAGCAATACGAGCCGGCCGAGGTGCAGTTCCTGCTGTCCTGCTCCGAGGCCGACGAGAACGAGATGATCGACGTGGAGGCCTTCGCCGGGCGCTTCCAGGAGCCGGCGCGGGACATCGGCTTCAACGTGGCCGTGCTCCTCACCAACCTCGCCGAGCACGTTCCGCACGACCAGCGCCTGCGCACGTTCCTGGAGCAAGCCGCCAGCATCCTGGAATATTTCCGCCCTTTCCTGGGCCGGATCGAGATCATGGGGGCGGCGCGGCGCATCGAGCGCCTCTACTTCGAGATCAGCGCGGCCAACAAGGCGCAGTGGGAGATGCCGCAGGTCAAGGAGTCCAAGCGGCAGTTCATCTTCGACGTGGTCAACGAGGGCGGCGAGGCCGAGAAGATGGAGCTCTTCGTGAGCTTCTGCGAGGACACCATCTTCGAGATGCAGATCGCCTCGCGCCTCTCCGAGGAGGAGCCGCCGCGCGACGACGACGATGATGATGGTGATGATGAGGATGCCGATGAGGCGGCCGCCGCCACCGAGGCGCCCTCGGCCTTTGGGGAGATGATAGCGGCCGCCGCGCGCTTCTTGAGCTACCGGCAAGCGCGGCGGCGCCTGCGGCGGCTGCGGCGGCGGCCGGCGCGCGAGGTGGCCGGCGCGTTGGTGGCCGCGCTGGCCCGCGGGCTCCTTGGGCTGCTCCTGGGTACATGGGGGCTCCTCCGCGCGCTGGGGCGCCTGCTTTGGAGCTCCCTGTTCGGCGGGCGCCTCGTGGAGGGCGCCCAGCGCCTGGCGCTGGCCGAGCTCCTGGCCAGCATGCCCGACCCCACGCAGGACGCCGTCGGGGGGGACGCGGCCACCGGGAGCCCCCCGGTGCCGCCGGAGCAGCCGGTGCCGGAGCGGCCGCCGGAGCGGCCGGCGGGAGAGGAGGAGGAGGCGGCGGCGGAGGAAGAAGCGGCCGCCGCGGTCGTCGTGGCCCCCCCTGGTTTTGGGGGCCGCAAGGAGCCCGGGCACTATCGGCTGGCGGCCCCCGACGCCCCCGGGGGGCTCGGGGACATCGGGGAGCCCCCCGCGGCCGAGCCCCCCACCCCCGAGGGCAGCCCCATCCTGCGCAGGAAGGGGGGGGTAGGTGACGGGGGCGGGGGGCAGCTTGGGGGGGGGGTCCCTGTTAGGGGGCAGGATGCCAGGGGGTCCCTATGGGGAGGGCAGGATGCCAGGGGGTCCCTATGGCAGGGGAACGGGATCCCAAGGGTCCCCATGGCAGGGGGGCAGGATGCCAGGGGGTCCCTATGTGGGGCAGGATGCCAGGGGGTCCCTATGTGGGGCAGGATCCCAGGGATTCCCCATGGCAGGAGGGCAGGATCCCAGGGATTCCCCATGGCAGGAGGGCAGGATCCCAGGGATTCCCCATGGCAGGGGCAGGATCCCAGGGTTCCCTATAGCAGTGGGGCAGGATCCCAGGGGTTCCCTATAGCAGTGGGGCAGGATCCCAGGGATTCCCCATGGGGAGGGCAGGATCCCAGGGATTCCCCATGGCAGTGGGGCAGGATCCCAGGGGGTCCCTATGGCAGTGGGGCAGGATCCCGGGGTCCCTATAGCAGTGGGGCAGGATCCCAGGGGTCCCCATGGCAGTGGGGCAGGATCCCAGGGATTCCCTATAGCAGTGGGGCAGGATCCCAGGGATTCCCCATGGCAGTGGGGCAGGATCCCAGGGTTCCCTATAGCAGTGGGGCAGGATCCCAGGGATTCCCCATGGGGAGGGCAGGACACCCCAATGCGGGGTGGCCCATCCCGGTCTCTACGGGATGTCCCTGTCCCCTGCGGGCCGGGGCCGTTCCGGGACAGCCGCCCCTTGTCCCTCGGGTCCCGCCCCACGGCGGGGACCGTCCCCGCGTGTCCCCGCCCCGGTCCATCCCGCAGCGCTCCCGGTTCCCCCGCAGGACGACGGGGAGGAGGCGGCGGAGGAAGAGCCCAAGAAGAAGGACGAGGAGCCGGCGGCGGAGCCCGAAAAAGCCGAGTGAGCCGGGGGGGACCCGTTCGGACCGGGGAGGACCCGTTTGTACCGGGGGGGAGCCCGATCGAACCGCGGGGAGCCCGTTCGGACTGGGGGGGACCCGTTCGAACCCGGGGGGACCCGTTCGGACCGGGGGGGACCCGTTCGAACCGGGGGGGAGCCCGTTCGCACCGGGGGGGAGCCCGATCGAACCGGGGGGGAAGCCCGTTCGGACTGGGGGGGGACCCGTTCGGACCGGGATGGAGCCCGATCGAACCGGGGGGACCCGTTCGAACCGGGAGGAGCCCGTTCGAACCGGGATGGAGCCCGATCGAACCGCGGGGGAGCCCGTTCGGACTAGGGGGAACCCGTTCGGACCGGGGGGGACCCGTTCGCACCGGGGAGCCCGTTCGCACCGGGGGGGATCCCGTTCGAACCGGGGGGGAGCCCGATCGAACCGGGGGAGCCCGATCGAACCGGGGGGGGGAGCCCAATCGTACCGGGGGGGGGGGCCCGTTCGAACCGGGGGGGGACCCGTTCGCACCGGGGATGGAGCCCGTTCGCACCGGGGATGGAGCCCGTTCGAACCGGGGGGGGACCCGTTCGCACCGGGGGGGCCGTTCGGACCGGGGGGGACCCGTTCGAACCGGGGGGGGAGCCCGTTCGCGACCGGGGGGAGCCCGTTCCGAACCGCGGGGGGAGCCCGTTCGCACCGGGGGAGCCCGTTCGCACCGCGGGGGAGCCCGTTCGCACCGGGAGGAGCCCGATCGAACCGCGGGGAGCCCGTTCGAACCGGGGGGACCCGTTCGAACCGGGGGGGACCCGTTCGAACCGGGGGGGAGCCCATTCGAACCGAGGGGAGCCCGATTGCACCGGGAGGGGACCCGATCGCACCGCGGGAGCCCGTTCGGACTGGGGGGGACCCGTTCGGACCGGGGGGGACCCGTTCGGACCGGGGGGGACCCGTTCGCACCGGGGGGAGCCCGTTCCGAACCGCGGGGGGAGCCCGATCGAACCGGGGGGGGACCCGTTCGGACCGGGGG
>NW_028289693.1:0-13605 GCF_059628265.1 Tinamus guttatus | reverse complement strand
ACCAACGGGCTGCTAAAGCGTTTCGCAGAAAACACCAAGGAACCTGTTTCTCACTCCAAGCACAAAGCGTGCGCAGCACGAGTCTTGGCACAGCAGAACACTTCCTTTGGCATGCCCTTTGCAGCCTCACTCCAAACGGGGCTCTCCGCTTCATCCATCCCCCTGACTCCATACTAGCACCAACGGGCTGCTAAAGCGTTTCGCAGAAAACACCAAGGAACCTGTTTCTCACTCCAAGCACAAAGCGTGCGCAGCACGAGTCTCGGCACAGCAAAACACTTCCTTTGGCATGCCCTTTGCAGCCTCACTCCAAACGGGGCTCTCCGCTTCATCCATCCCCTGACTCCATACTAGCACCAACGGGCTGCTAAAGCGTTTCGCAGAAAACACCAAGGAACCTGTTTCTCACTCCAAGCACAAAGCGTGCGCAGCACGAGTCTTGGCACAGCAGAACACTTCCTTTGGCATGCCCTTTGCAGCCTCACTCCAAACGGGGCTCTCCGCTTCATCCATCCCCTGACTCCATACTAGCACCAACGGGCTGCTAAAGCGTTTCGCAGAAAACACCAAGGAACCTGTTTCTCACTCCAAGCACAAAGCGTGCGCAGCACGAGTCTTGGCACAGCAAAACACTTCCTTTGGCGTGCCCTTTGCAGCCTCACTCCAAACGGGGCTCTCCGCTTCATCCATCCCCTGGACTCCATACTAGCCCCAACGGGCTGCTAAAGCGTTTCGCAGAAAACACCAAGGAACCTGTTTCTCACTCCAACCACAAAGCGTGCGCAGCACGAGTCTCGGCACAGCAAAACACTTCCTTTGGCGTGCCCTTTGCAGCCTCACTCAAACGGGGCTCTCCGCTTCATCCATCCCCTGACTCCATACTAGCACCAACGGGCTGCTAAAGCGTTTCGCAGAAAACACCAAGGAACCTGTTTCTCACTCAAGCACAAAGCGTGCGCAGCACGAGTCTCGGCACAGCAAAACACTTCCTTTGGCATGCCCTTTGCAGCCTCACTCCAAACGGGGCTCTCCGCTTCATCCATCCCCTGACTCCATACTAGCACAAACGGGATGCTAAAGCGTTTCGCAGAAAACACCAAGGAACCTGTTTCTCACTCAACCACAAAGCGTGCGCAGCACGAGTCTCGGCACAGCAAAACACTTCCTTTGGCATGCCCTTTGCAGCCTCACTCCAAACGGGCTCTCCGCTTCATCCATCCCCTGACTCCATACTAGCACCAACGGGCTGCTAAAGCGTTTCGCAGAAAACACCAAGGAACCTGTTTCTCACTCCAAGCACAAAGCGTGCGCAGCACGAGTCTCGGCACAGCAAAACACTTCCTTTGGCATGCCC
The DNA here is from genome assembly GCF_059628265.1 of Tinamus guttatus. NCBI lineage: Eukaryota > Metazoa > Chordata > Aves > Tinamiformes > Tinamidae > Tinamus > Tinamus guttatus. Next base: position 12,251 of record NW_028289693.1, on the reverse strand, counting down.
TTTGCAGCCTCACTCCAAACGGGGCTTCTCCGCTTCATCCATCCCCTGACTCCATACTAGCACCAACGGGCTGCTAAAGCGTTTCGCAGAAAACACCAAGGAACCTGTTTCTCACTCCAAGCACAAAGCGTGCGCAGCACGAGTCTTGGCACAGCAGAACACTTCCTTTGGCATGCCCTTTGCAGCCTCACTCCAAACGGGGCTCTCCGCTTCATCCATCCCCTGACTCCATACTAGCACCAACGGGCTGCTAAAGCGTTTCGCAGAAAACACCAAGGAACCTGTTTCTCACTCCAAGCACAAAGCGTGCGCAGCACGAGTCTCGGCACAGCAAAACACTTCCTTTGGCGTGCCCTTTGCAGCCTCACTCCAAACGGGGCTCTTCGCTTCATCCATCCCCTGACTCCATACTAGCACCAACGGGCTGCTAAAGCGTTTCGCAGAAAACACCAAGGAACCTGTTTCTCACTCCAAGCACAAAGCGTGCGCAGCACGAGTCTCGGCACAGCAAAACACTTCCTTTGGCATGCCCTTTGCAGCCTCACTCCAAACGGGGCTCTCCGCTTCATCCATCCCCTGACTCCATACTAGCACCAACGGGCTGCTAAAGCGTTTCGCAGAAAACACCAAGGAACCTGTTTCTCACTCCAAGCACAAAGCGTGCGCAGCACGAGTCTTGGCACAGCAAAACACTTCCTTTGGCATGCCCTTTGCAGCCTCACTCCAAACGGGGCTCTCCGCTTCATCCATCCCCTGACTCCATACTAGCACCAACGGGCTGCTAAAGCGTTTCGCAGAAAACACCAAGGAACCTGTTTCTCACTCCAAGCACAAAGCGTGCGCAGCACGAGTCTTGGCACAGCAAAACACTTCCTTTGGCATGCCCTTTGCAGCCTCACTCCAAACGGGGCTCTCCGCTTCATCCATCCCCTGACTCCATACTAGCACCAACGGGCTGCTAAAGCGTTTCGCAGAAAACACCAAGGAACCTGTTTCTCACTCCAAGCACAAAGCGTGCGCAGCACGAGTCTTGGCACAGCAAAACACTTCCTTTGGCATGCCCTTTGCAGCCTCACTCCAAACGGGGCTCTCCGCTTCATCCATCCCCTGACTCCATACTAGCACCAACAGGCTGCTAAAGCGTTTCGCAGAAAACACCAAGGAACCTGTTTCTCACTCCAAGCACAAAGCGTGCGCAGCACGAGTCTTGGCACAGCAGAACACTTCTCTTGGCATGCCCTTTGCAGCCTCACTCCAAACGGGGCTCTCCGCTTCATCCATCCCCTGACTCCATACTAGCACCAACGGGCTGCTAAAGCGTTTCGCAGAAAACACCAAGGAACCTGTTTCTCACTCCAAGCACAAAGCGTGCGCAGCACGAGTCTTGGCACAGCAAAACACTTCCTTTGGCATGCCCTTTGCAGCCTCACTCCAAACGGGGCTCTCCGCTTCATCCATCCCCTGACTCCATACTAGCACCAACGGGCTGCTAAAGCGTTTCGCAGAAAACACCAAGGAACCTGTTTCTCACTCCAAGCACAAAGCGTGCGCAGCACGAGTCTTGGCACAGCAGAACACTTCCTTTGGCATGCCCTTTGCAGCCTCACTCCAAACGGGGCTCTCCGCTTCATCCATCCCCTGACTCCATACTAGCACCAACGGGCTGCTAAAGCGTTTCGCAGAAAACACCAAGGAACCTGTTTCTCACTCCAAGCACAAAGCGTGCGCAGCACGAGTCTTGGCACAGCAGAACACTTCCTTTGGCATGCCCTTTGCAGCCTCACTCCAAACGGGGCTCTCCGCTTCATCCATCCCCTGACTCCATACTAGCACCAACGGGCTGCTAAAGCGTTTCGCAGAAAACACCAAGGAACCTGTTTCTCACTCCAAGCACAAAGCGTGCGCAGCACGAGTCTTGGCACAGCAAAACACTTCCTTTGGCATGCCCTTTGCAGCCTCACTCCAAACGGGGCTCTCCGCTTCATCCATCCCCTGACTCCATACTAGCACCAACGGGCTGCTAAAGCGTTTCGCAGAAAACACCAAGGAACCTGTTTCTCACTCCAAGCACAAAGCGTGCGCAGCACGAGTCTTGGCACAGCAGAACACTTCCTTTGGCATGCCCTTTGCAGCCTCACTCCAAACGGGGCTCTCCGCTTCATCCATCCCCTGACTCCATACTAGCACCAACGGGCTGCTAAAGCGTTTCGCAGAAAACACCAAGGAACCTGTTTCTCACTCCAAGCACAAAGCGTGCGCAGCACGAGTCTCGGCACAGCAAAACACTTCCTTTGGCGTGCCCTTTGCAGCCTCACTCCAAACGGGGCTCTTCGCTTCATCCATCCCCTGACTCCATACTGGCACCAACGGGCTGCTAAAGCGTTTCACAGAAAACACCAACAAACCTGTTTCTCACTCCAAGCACAAAGCGTGCGCAGCACGAGTCTTGGCACAGCAAAACACTTCCTTTGGCGTGCCCTTTGCAGCCTCACTCCAAACGGGGCTCTCCGCTTCATCCATCCCCTGACTCCATACTAGCACCAACGGGCTGCTAAAGCGTTTCGCAGAAAACACCAAGGAACCTGTTTCTCACTCCAAGCACAAAGCGTGCGCAGCACGAGTCTCGGCACAGCAAAACACTTCCTTTGGCGTGCCCTTTGCAGCCTCACTCCAAACGGGGCTCTTCGCTTCATCCATCCCCTGACTCCATACTGGCACCAACGGGCTGCTAAAGCGTTTCACAGAAAACACCAACAAACCTGTTTCTCACTCCAAGCACAAAGCGTGCGCAGCACGAGTCTTGGCACAGCAAAACACTTCCTTTGGCGTGCCCTTTGCAGCCTCACTCCAAACGGGGCTCTCCGCTTCATCCATCCCCTGACTCCATACTAGCACCAACGGGCTGCTAAAGCGTTTCGCAGAAAACACCAAGGAACCTGTTTCTCACTCCAAGCACAAAGCGTGCGCAGCACGAGTCTTGGCACAGCAAAACACTTCCTTTGGCGTGCCCTTTGCAGCCTCACTCCAAACGGGGCTCTCCGCTTCATCCATCCCCTGACTCCATACTAGCACCAACGGGCTGCTAAAGCGTTTCGCAGAAAACACCAAGGAACCTGTTTCTCACTCCAAGCACAAAGCGTGCGCAGCACGAGTCTCGGCACAGCAAAACACTTCCTTTGGCGTGCCCTTTGCAGCCTCACTCCAAACGGGGCTCTTCGCTTCATCCATCCCCTGACTCCATACTAGCACCAACGGGCTGCTAAAGCGTTTCACAGAAAACACCAAGGAACCTGTTTCTCACTCCAACCACAAAGCGTGCGCAGCACGAGTCTCGGCACAGCAAAACACTTCCTTTGGCGTGCCCTTTGCAGCCTCACTCCAAACGGGGCTCTCCGCTTCATCCATCCCCTGACTCCATACTAGCACCAACGGCCTGCTAAAGCGTTTCGCAGAAAACACCAAGGAACCTGTTTCTCACTCCAAGCACAAAGCGTGCGCAGCACGAGTCTCGGCACAGCAAAACACTTCCTTTGGCGTGCCCTTTGCAGCCTCACTCCAAACGGGGCTCTCCGCTTCATCCATCCCCTGACTCCATACTAGCACCAACGGCCTGCTAAAGCGTTTCGCAGAAAACACCAAGGAACCTGTTTCTCACTCCAAGCACAAAGCGTGCGCAGCACGAGTCTCGGCACAGCAGAACACTTCCTTTGGCGTGCCCTTTGCAGCCTCACTCCAAACGGGGCTCTCCGCTTCATCCATCCCCTGACTCCATACTAGCACCAACGGGCTGCTAAAGCGTTTCGCAGAAAACACCAAGGAACCTGTTTCTCACTCCAAGCACAAAGCGTGCGCAGCACGAGTCTCGGCACAGCAGAACACTTCCTTTGGCATGCCCTTTGCAGCCTCACTCCAAACGGGGCTCTCCGCTTCATCCATCCCCTGACTCCATACTAGCACCAACGGGCTGCTAAAGCGTTTCGCAGAAAACACCAAGGAACCTGTTTCTCACTCCAAGCACAAAGCGTGCGCAGCACGAGTCTCGGCACAGCAAAACACTTCCTTTGGCGTGCCCTTTGCAGCCTCACTCCAAACGGGGCTCTCCGCTTCATCCATCCCCTGACTCCATACTAGCACCAACGGGCTGCTAAAGCGTTTCGCAGAAAACACCAAGGAACCTGTTTCTCACTCCAAGCACAAAGCGTGCGCAGCACGAGTCTCGGCACAGCAAAACACTTCCTTTGGCGTGCCCTTTGCAGCCTCACTCCAAACGGGGCTCTCCGCTTCATCCATCCCCTGACTCCATACTAGCACCAACGGGCTGCTAAAGCGTTTCGCAGAAAACACCAAGGAACCTGTTTCTCACTCCAAGCACAAAGCGTGCGCAGCACGAGTCTCGGCACAGCAAAACACTTCCTTTGGCATGCCCTTTGCAGCCTCACTCCAAACGGGGCTCTCCGCTTCATCCATCCCCTGACTCCATACTAGCACCAACGGGCTGCTAAAGCGTTTCGCAGAAAACACCAAGGAACCTGTTTCTCACTCCAAGCACAAAGCGTGCGCAGCACGAGTCTCGGCACAGCAAAACACTTCCTTTGGCGTGCCCTTTGCAGCCTCACTCCAAACGGGGCTCTTCGCTTCATCCATCCCCTGACTCCATACTAGCACCAACGGGCTGCTAAAGCGTTTCACAGAAAACACCAAGGAACCTGTTTCTCACTCCAACCACAAAGCGTGCGCAGCACGAGTCTCGGCACAGCAAAACACTTCCTTTGGCGTGCCCTTTGCAGCCTCACTCCAAACGGGGCTCTCCGCTTCATCCATCCCCTGACTCCATACTAGCACCAACGGCCTGCTAAAGCGTTTCGCAGAAAACACCAAGGAACCTGTTTCTCACTCCAAGCACAAAGCGTGCGCAGCACGAGTCTCGGCACAGCAAAACACTTCCTTTGGCGTGCCCTTTGCAGCCTCACTCCAAACGGGGCTCTCCGCTTCATCCATCCCCTGACTCCATACTAGCACCAACGGCCTGCTAAAGCGTTTCGCAGAAAACACCAAGGAACCTGTTTCTCACTCCAAGCACAAAGCGTGCGCAGCACGAGTCTCGGCACAGCAGAACACTTCCTTTGGCGTGCCCTTTGCAGCCTCACTCCAAACGGGGCTCTCCGCTTCATCCATCCCCTGACTCCATACTAGCACCAACGGGCTGCTAAAGCGTTTCGCAGAAAACACCAAGGAACCTGTTTCTCACTCCAAGCACAAAGCGTGCGCAGCACGAGTCTCGGCACAGCAGAACACTTCCTTTGGCATGCCCTTTGCAGCCTCACTCCAAACGGGGCTCTCCGCTTCATCCATCCCCTGACTCCATACTAGCACCAACGGGCTGCTAAAGCGTTTCGCAGAAAACACCAAGGAACCTGTTTCTCACTCCAAGCACAAAGCGTGCGCAGCACGAGTCTCGGCACAGCAAAACACTTCCTTTGGCGTGCCCTTTGCAGCCTCACTCCAAACGGGGCTCTCCGCTTCATCCATCCCCTGACTCCATACTAGCACCAACGGGCTGCTAAAGCGTTTCGCAGAAAACACCAAGGAACCTGTTTCTCACTCCAAGCACAAAGCGTGCGCAGCACGAGTCTCGGCACAGCAAAACACTTCCTTTGGCATGCCCTTTGCAGCCTCACTCCAAACGGGGCTCTCCGCTTCATCCATCCCCTGACTCCATACTAGCACCAACGGGCTGCTAAAGCGTTTCGCAGAAAACACCAAGGAACCTGTTTCTCACTCCAAGCACAAAGCGTGCGCAGCACGAGTCTCGGCACAGCAAAACACTTCCTTTGGCATGCCCTTTGCAGCCTCACTCCAAACGGGGCTCTCCGCTTCATCCATCCCCTGACTCCATACTAGCACCAACGGGCTGCTAAAGCGTTTCGCAGAAAACACCAAGGAACCTGTTTCTCACTCCAAGCACAAAGCGTGCGCAGCACGAGTCTTGGCACAGCAAAACACTTCCTTTGGCATGCCCTTTGCAGCCTCACTCCAAACGGGGCTCTCCGCTTCATCCATCCCCTGACTCCATACTAGCACCAACGGGCTGCTAAAGCGTTTCGCAGAAAACACCAAGGAACCTGTTTCTCACTCCAAGCACAAAGCGTGCGCAGCACGAGTCTCGGCACAGCAAAACACTTCCTTTGGCGTGCCCTTTGCAGCCTCACTCCAAACGGGGCTCTCCGCTTCATCCATCCCCTGACTCCATACTAGCACCAACGGGCTGCTAAAGCGTTTCGCAGAAAACACCAAGGAACCTGTTTCTCACTCCAAGCACAAAGCGTGCGCAGCACGAGTCTCGGCACAGCAAAACACTTCCTTTGGCATGCCCTTTGCAGCCTCACTCCAAACGGGGCTCTCCGCTTCATCCATCCCCTGACTCCATACTAGCACCAACGGGCTGCTAAAGCGTTTCGCAGAAAACACCAAGGAACCTGTTTCTCACTCCAAGCACAAAGCGTGCGCAGCACGAGTCTTGGCACAGCAGAACACTTCCTTTGGCATGCCCTTTGCAGCCTCACTCCAAACGGGGCTCTCCGCTTCATCCATCCCCTGACTCCATACTAGCACCAACGGGCTGCTAAAGCGTTTCGCAGAAAACACCAAGGAACCTGTTTCTCACTCCAAGCACAAAGCGTGCGCAGCACGAGTCTCGGCACAGCAAAACACTTCCTTTGGCGTGCCCTTTGCAGCCTCACTCCAAACGGGGCTCTCCGCTTCATCCATCCCCTGACTCCATACTAGCACCAACGGGCTGCTAAAGCGTTTCGCAGAAAACACCAAGGAACCTGTTTCTCACTCCAAGCACAAAGCGTGCGCAGCACGAGTCTCGGCACAGCAAAACACTTCCTTTGGCATGCCCTTTGCAGCCTCACTCCAAACGGGGCTCTCCGCTTCATCCATCCCCTGACTCCATACTAGCACCAACGGGCTGCTAAAGCGTTTCGCAGAAAACACCAAGGAACCTGTTTCTCACTCCAAGCACAAAGCGTGCGCAGCACGAGTCTTGGCACAGCAAAACACTTCCTTTGGCATGCCCTTTGCAGCCTCACTCCAAACGGGGCTCTCCGCTTCATCCATCCCCTGACTCCATACTAGCACCAACGGGCTGCTAAAGCGTTTCGCAGAAAACACCAAGGAACCTGTTTCTCACTCCAAGCACAAAGCGTGCGCAGCACGAGTCTCGGCACAGCAAAACACTTCCTTTGGCGTGCCCTTTGCAGCCTCACTCCAAACGGGGCTCTCCGCTTCATCCATCCCCTGACTCCATACTAGCACCAACGGCCTGCTAAAGCGTTTCGCAGAAAACACCAAGGAACCTGTTTCTCACTCCAAGCACAAAGCGTGCGCAGCACGAGTCTCGGCACAGCAGAACACTTCCTTTGGCGTGCCCTTTGCAGCCTCACTCCAAACGGGGCTCTCCGCTTCATCCATCCCCTGACTCCATACTAGCACCAACGGGCTGCTAAAGCGTTTCGCAGAAAACACCAAGGAACCTGTTTCTCACTCCAAGCACAAAGCGTGCGCAGCACGAGTCTCGGCACAGCAGAACACTTCCTTTGGCATGCCCTTTGCAGCCTCACTCCAAACGGGGCTCTCCGCTTCATCCATCCCCTGACTCCATACTAGCACCAACGGGCTGCTAAAGCGTTTCGCAGAAAACACCAAGGAACCTGTTTCTCACTCCAACCACAAAGCGTGCGCAGCACGAGTCTCGGCACAGCAAAACACTTCCTTTGGCGTGCCCTTTGCAGCCTCACTCCAAACGGGGCTCTCCGCTTCATCCATCCCCTGACTCCATACTAGCACCAACGGGCTGCTAAAGCGTTTCGCAGAAAACACCAAGGAACCTGTTTCTCACTCCAAGCACAAAGCGTGCGCAGCACGAGTCTTGGCACAGCAAAACACTTCCTTTGGCATGCCCTTTGCAGCCTCACTCCAAACGGGGCTCTCCGCTTCATCCATCCCCTGACTCCATACTAGCACCAACGGGCTGCTAAAGCGTTTCGCAGAAAACACCAAGGAACCTGTTTCTCACTCCAAGCACAAAGCGTGCGCAGCACGAGTCTTGGCACAGCAGAACACTTCCTTTGGCATGCCCTTTGCAGCCTCACTCCAAACGGGGCTCTCCGCTTCATCCATCCCCTGACTCCATACTAGCACCAACGGGCTGCTAAAGCGTTTCGCAGAAAACACCAAGGAACCTGTTTCTCACTCCAAGCACAAAGCGTGCGCAGCACGAGTCTTGGCACAGCAAAACACTTCCTTTGGCATGCCCTTTGCAGCCTCACTCCAAACGGGGCTCTCCGCTTCATCCATCCCCTGACTCCATACTAGCACCAACGGGCTGCTAAAGCGTTTCGCAGAAAACACCAAGGAACCTGTTTCTCACTCCAACCACAAAGCGTGCGCAGCACGAGTCTCGGCACAGCAAAACACTTCCTTTGGCGTGCCCTTTGCAGCCTCACTCCAAACGGGGCTCTCCGCTTCATCCATCCCCTGACTCCATACTAGCACCAACGGGCTGCTAAAGCGTTTCGCAGAAAACACCAAGGAACCTGTTTCTCACTCCAAGCACAAAGCGTGCGCAGCACGAGTCTCGGCACAGCAAAACACTTCCTTTGGCATGCCCTTTGCAGCCTCACTCCAAACGGGGCTCTCCGCTTCATCCATCCCCTGACTCCATACTAGCACCAACGGGCTGCTAAAGCGTTTCGCAGAAAACACCAAGGAACCTGTTTCTCACTCCAAGCACAAAGCGTGCGCAGCACGAGTCTTGGCACAGCAGAACACTTCCTTTGGCGTGCCCTTTGCAGCCTCACTCCAAACGGGGCTCTCCGCTTCATCCATCCCCTGACTCCATACTAGCACCAACGGGCTGCTAAAGCGTTTCGCAGAAAACACCAAGGAACCTGTTTCTCACTCCAAGCACAAAGCGTGCGCAGCACGAGTCTTGGCACAGCAAAACACTTCCTTTGGCGTGCCCTTTGCAGCCTCACTCCAAACGGGGCTCTCCGCTTCATCCATCCCCTGACTCCATACTAGCACCAACGGGCTGCTAAAGCGTTTCGCAGAAAACACCAAGGAACCTGTTTCTCACTCCAAGCACAAAGCGTGCGCAGCACGAGTCTCGGCACAGCAAAACACTTCCTTTGGCGTGCCCTTTGCAGCCTCACTCCAAACGGGGCTCTCCGCTTCATCCATCCCCTGACTCCATACTAGCACCAACGGGCTGCTAAAGCGTTTCGCAGAAAACACCAAGGAACCTGTTTCTCACTCCAAGCACAAAGCGTGCGCAGCACGAGTCTTGGCACAGCAAAACACTTCCTTTGGCATGCCCTTTGCAGCCTCACTCCAAACGGGGCTCTCCGCTTCATCCATCCCCTGACTCCATACTAGCACCAACGGGCTGCTAAAGCGTTTCGCAGAAAACACCAAGGAACCTGTTTCTCACTCCAAGCACAAAGCGTGCGCAGCACGAGTCTTGGCACAGCAAAACACTTCCTTTGGCATGCCCTTTGCAGCCTCACTCCAAACGGGGCTCTCCGCTTCATCCATCCCCTGACTCCATACTAGCACCAACGGGCTGCTAAAGCGTTTCGCAGAAAACACCAAGGAACCTGTTTCTCACTCCAAGCACAAAGCGTGCGCAGCACGAGTCTTGGCACAGCAGAACACTTCCTTTGGCATGCCCTTTGCAGCCTCACTCCAAACGGGGCTCTCCGCTTCATCCATCCCCTGACTCCATACTAGCACCAACGGGCTGCTAAAGCGTTTCGCAGAAAACACCAAGGAACCTGTTTCTCACTCCAAGCACAAAGCGTGCGCAGCACGAGTCTTGGCACAGCAAAACACTTCCTTTGGCATGCCCTTTGCAGCCTCACTCCAAACGGGGCTCTCCGCTTCATCCATCCCCTGACTCCATACTAGCACCAACGGGCTGCTAAAGCGTTTCGCAGAAAACACCAAGGAACCTGTTTCTCACTCCAAGCACAAAGCGTGCGCAGCACGAGTCTTGGCACAGCAGAACACTTCCTTTGGCATGCCCTTTGCAGCCTCACTCCAAACGGGGCTCTCCGCTTCATCCATCCCCTGACTCCATACTAGCACCAACGGGCTGCTAAAGCGTTTCGCAGAAAACACCAAGGAACCTGTTTCTCACTCCAAGCACAAAGCGTGCGCAGCACGAGTCTTGGCACAGCAAAACACTTCCTTTGGCATGCCCTTTGCAGCCTCACTCCAAACGGGGCTCTCCGCTTCATCCATCCCCTGACTCCATACTAGCACCAACGGGCTGCTAAAGCGTTTCGCAGAAAACACCAAGGAACCTGTTTCTCACTCCAAGCACAAAGCGTGCGCAGCACGAGTCTCGGCACAGCAAAACACTTCCTTTGGCGTGCCCTTTGCAGCCTCACTCCAAACGGGGCTCTCCGCTTCATCCATCCCCTGACTCCATACTAGCACCAACGGGCTGCTAAAGCGTTTCGCAGAAAACACCAAGGAACCTGTTTCTCACTCCAAGCACAAAGCGTGCGCAGCACGAGTCTCGGCACAGCAAAACACTTCCTTTGGCGTGCCCTTTGCAGCCTCACTCCAAACGGGGCTCTCCGCTTCATCCATCCCCTGACTCCATACTAGCACCAACGGGCTGCTAAAGCGTTTCGCAGAAAACACCAAGGAACCTGTTTCTCACTCCAAGCACAAAGCGTGCGCAGCACGAGTCTTGGCACAGCAAAACACTTCCTTTGGCATGCCCTTTGCAGCCTCACTCCAAACGGGGCTCTCCGCTTCATCCATCCCCTGACTCCATACTAGCACCAACGGGCTGCTAAAGCGTTTCGCAGAAAACACCAAGGAACCTGGTTCTCACTCCAAGCACAAAGCGTGCGCAGCACGAGTCTCGGCACAGCAAAACACTTCCTTTGGCGTGCCCTTTGCAGCCTCACTCCAAACGGGGCTCTCCGCTTCATCCATCCCCTGACTCCATACTAGCACCAACGGGCTGCTAAAGCGTTTCGCAGAAAACACCAAGGAACCTGTTTCTCACTCCAAGCACAAAGCGTGCGCAGCACGAGTCTCGGCACAGCAGAACACTTCCTTTGGCGTGCCCTTTGCAGCCTCACTCCAAACGGGGCTCTCCGCTTCATCCATCCCCTGACTCCATACTAGCACCAACGGGCTGCTAAAGCGTTTCGCAGAAAACACCAAGGAACCTGTTTCTCACTCCAAGCACAAAGCGTGCGCAGCACGAGTCTCGGCACAGCAGAACACTTCCTTTGGCGTGCCCTTTGCAGCCTCACTCCAAACGGGGCTCTCCGCTTCATCCATCCCCTGACTCCATACTAGCACCAACGGGCTGCTAAAGCGTTTCGCAGAAAACACCAAGGAACCTGTTTCTCACTCCAAGCACAAAGCGTGCGCAGCACGAGTCTCGGCACAGCAAAACACTTCCTTTGGCATGCCCTTTGCAGCCTCACTCCAAACGGGGCTCTCCGCTTCATCCATCCCCTGACTCCATACTAGCACCAACGGGCTGCTAAAGCGTTTCGCAGAAAACACCAAGGAACCTGTTTCTCACTCCAAGCACAAAGCGTGCGCAGCACGAGTCTCGGCACAGCAAAACACTTCCTTTGGCATGCCCTTTGCAGCCTCACTCCAAACGGGGCTCTCCGCTTCATCCATCCCCTGACTCCATACTAGCACCAACGGGCTGCTAAAGCGTTTCGCAGAAAACACCAAGGAACCTGTTTCTCACTCCAAGCACAAAGCGTGCGCAGCACGAGTCTTGGCACAGCAGAACACTTCCTTTGGCATGCCCTTTGCAGCCTCACTCCAAACGGGGCTCTCCGCTTCATCCATCCCCTGACTCCATACTAGCACCAACGGGCTGCTAAAGCGTTTCGCAGAAAACACCAAGGAACCTGTTTCTCACTCCAAGCACAAAGCGTGCGCAGCACGAGTCTTGGCACAGCAAAACACTTCCTTTGGCATGCCCTTTGCAGCCTCACTCCAAACGGGGCTCTCCGCTTCATCCATCCCTGACTCCATACTAGCACCAACGGGCTGCTAAAGCGTTTCGCAGAAAACACCAAGGAACCTGTTTCTCACTCCAAGCACAAAGCGTGCGCAGCACGAGTCTTGGCACAGCAGAACACTTCCTTTGGCATGCCCTTTGCAGCCTCACTCCAAACGGGGCTCTCCGCTTCATC